>NC_064304.1:37817989-38015981 GCF_023373825.1 Bactrocera dorsalis | reverse complement strand
TTTCATTTTCGATTTTCTTTCGATAGTTTTCATAGTCACATTCACTCTCACGCTCTTTCTCTCCCAACACACCGATCGCCGATTAGAAATGATGTGACAAAATTGAAAATATTTACACGTAGCCATTAAATAAATAAATTACAACTAATAAACATGCACTTAACATGCACGTATACACATATACACACATGCATACACATACGCAGCTTTATTCACTTGCCTGCTCACTGTCGAGCACAATTGTAAATAAAATTATTGGAATCAATGCACTCCTATGGTGTGAGTGTGTGTGTGCGCGCTTATGAATGGCTTAAAAATGGCAGCAATTTTTCATCCATCGGCGGGTTGTGGGTGCCTGAGCGGTGGGTCTCTGGTGTTGCATATGACAGTTCGAGCAGACCACGGAGGGACATCTCATGCGCGCAATTCATATGCGTGGGAATTTAATAAGCTCGTGCATTTTTGCATTGTTTCGCATTGTTTACTTGTTCGTGCGGCGTTCAACCGCCCTAACGCCCTCGCCACCATCACCCCCTGATCTCTCTCTCTCCGCCGTCACTCTTTACTTGTTGTCGCTTACACTCGCCGCAACGCGGGTCTATTGACACTATGGCCACTAGACGCTGTTTATGACGCTCGTAATTGTTGGCTTTGTTTTTGTTATTATTCTCGCTTTTGTTGCACTTTACTTCACGCCTAAAATAAAAAAAAAACAATATTGCATATTTGTCACATGAGTAGCGGTCGGCTACCCAGGGCGCTCACGTGTGCGGCGTCCATTGTCATAGCGGCTGCTGAGTCGATTGCACGCTGGCAAAGCGTTGCGAAAACAACAACAAACAAAAAACCGTTTCTTTACGCTCACAATGCATATTTATTTGAAAAATTTCCAGCCTCTGCTACTTTTTATTGCCACAATTTTTATTTATTTCGCGAATTTTTCGCGCGCTTGTGGGTGTCTGCGCATGTGTGGGCTCCCACGTTGCGCTTTCTTCAGCATGGCATAATTTTTACTGCTAACAATGTACGATTTTTCATACTTACAACAACAAGAGAAAAAAAAGAAAGAAAAAGATGTGTCGCTGTAAAGTACAGCAACCGTTAGAAAGTGAACGCCACTTAGCTGAGCACCTGCATAACTGTCATTTTGACATTTTGTCGCCATGCTCGGGTGTCTGTCGCTATGTTGTTGCTGTCATGCATTGTTTGTCAGCCCCGCATGTTATTGTCTACATGTCCGCACATACTCACACTCACATATCGCTAATTTATTTACTTTTCTTTTCTCTCTGGCTTGAACGCGAGGCGTCAGCATCTAATGACAGCTTTATTGCACCTGTCACTTTGTGCAGTGTTGTTATTGTGTTGCGCACTGAACTTATTTTCGATTAATTAATTGTTTTGTGAGATCGCAAGTTTATGGGTCTCTCTCGCCTTCTCCACTTCGGTCTTTCTATTTTTAATTTTTTTCTTTTTTTTGGTGATTTTTTCTTTTTTTTTGTGATTTTCTTAGCTAGTTTATGTTGACAATTAATTGTTGCCATTGTTAGCAGCTATTTGTTGCGCCAATTAAATGCTATTTTTGTCTGGTTTGATTGTTGCTTAATTAAGCATTGACTTTTCGGCTGCACGAAAGTAAAAGTATTTCGAAATGTTTGTTTTTAATTGTCTACTTATATGTGTATTTTTTCTACTTCTTCTTCATTTGCTAGTTTAGCCGCATTGAAATGTTTCGGTTGCAACCAAAATTAGCTTCGAAAGGTGAAGGTTATTAAATGGCGTCCAAATCACTTGATTTGTTGTTGTTGTGCTTAATTGCAGCTAGTAAACAACATATACATACAATACCTGACATTTCATTATATGCGTATATATAACTATACATTATCTTCCATATCATAAGTGATTACTAGAGTTTGTATAGTTCATGTACTGCTCAGTCATGCCATAAGTTCTGTTACAAGTTCAGGCCGTTATAAAAATGAAAGTAAAATATATTTTCAACAGAAATTAATTGAATTTAGTAATTCATATGTCAAATGAGCCTTGTAAAAATTTATATTTGAAATGGTCACCTTTGGCTTTCACACAAGCTCTCAAACGATAGGGCTTTTGATCAATAGCAGCACGCGCAGTTTTTATTGTTATTGACGAAACTGCTCGTACCAAAGACTTTTTAAGGCTCTCAAAATATCCGTGGGGGCCACGCACTCTAACGCTGACTTCAACCTATAATGCAAAGGATTCAGATCTGCACTTCCAGTCGTCAGATTTGCAGTTATGAAACCAAAAATATTGCTTTTAAGTCACTGCTGGGTGGTTTTTGCCTTGTGTGCCGCAGCAGCCACTTTCTAGAAGATCCAATACTCACCAAAGACTAGAAAGTTTTATCAACTGCTTTATCACGCCATTTAAAGGGATATGTTGGTACACTTTTTCTCCAATTTTAATCCCTTTTTAACAAAAGTGAAGAGGTGTAACGCCTTTATAGGAGACTGTCTACCAAACCATTACAACGGCTGGGTGGTGATCACGTTGAACCCTTGAAATAACATTTTTGCCGTTTTTGGACATTTTTGCGTAGGTTTTATTGTTTTGCTTATTAAAAAAAAAGTACTCAATAGTAAAAAACATGTTTCATTGCATATGTTGAGCCTAATCTGCTTCAAACGATTTGTCAGAAGATCATCGATCGACCAACGGAGGTTTTCATGTGCATAACATATTCAATAAGTCTTGATATTAATCAGGTCTTTATAGACTAGATACTCTGACGCTATTTTCCGTTTTTAATGGTATTTTGCGAATACGTATGCGAACAGTTCTTATGGTTGAATTGGTTAGAACCATCTGCGGATGCCCACTTCTCTTTAGGCCATCAACTGTATAGGTTTCGCTTGATTCTAAAACTAAACTTCACAACATAATATATTTTTCTTCTGTTCTAACGATTTTTGGTTGCAAGCATTATTAGTATTCAAGCTACGTAGGGACAGTATCTTGTTCCATTTCGTTAGTTGATATTCAAACATTATGTCGCAAGATGATGTTTCAACAATTATAAAAAAATAATCCAATGTTCTACGTATTTTAACCCTTAAAGAACCTATTGGGTCACAGTAATTCGTGAAAGATCGTTTAAAGCTAATGTATTTTTCTGCGCAATATGGTTATATTTTCATGATTGTTTAAGAGAATGTAGTTTTTACATATTTCCCATATGGATCAAGTCCAAACCTTTCAGAATTATGCAAATAATACAGTGTTCTGAAAACTATAATATATAAAAGAGATATATAATATTATATGTTTTGTTGAAGTGGTTCATGGACCGTACTTTGGATAGTATTTTCAAATGTTTTGCTCAATTTTAGAGACGAACATCTTGAATAATGGGTCTTTAATCAAAACGGACTTAACACAATTTACCTTCCTTCTTATTCCAGGCATATTTTTGTGTCCTAATATATTTAAAAATATTATATACCAGGCTAGTTAAGGACCCACATTTTAGGTTGAATTAGGTTTTCGAGGCTGTTTGGCCCTGCAGAGATAACCGAATCTCACTTGAACAGTAAGAAATACAGGTCCTTGGCGAGAGCCTCGAAGAGTTTTGCAGTTGCTATCTCTTAAAATGTTTAGACTCATGGAAAAGCACAGTTAAAAAGTTCTACAGCTCTGTGATGTAGAACCTCGCTGGGAGGAAGCAGGTCAATTGACCTCCGGCATTCAAGTCTGATTCAGAAGTATGTCGGAACCTGATCGTTGACTAGCGTTCGCGTCAAACTTTGTCTTCTAGTGCAAAGCCAAGAGAACAGTGGAAATCCCACACGTTCTCAATCAACTTATGATGTGCCCTCTCTTGCAATTCTTACAGTATCCAGCGATTCCACAATTGCCTGGCGCAAATTTTACCTCTAAAAGAATGTTTCTTGAGGATAATGTATGTCAGTGGTCCCAATTAAAGTTCAAATACTTGTTTATAAAATATTTTTTTACCTAAATATTGTAACTTGGCTAGAAGCTCTAGTTTGAATAGATATTTTTCACACAATTTTTAGATTTTCAGTACCATATCAGTTCTCTTTTCTCAAAAAAATAATAAATTTCAACCATTCGACATCCCATCCCGCATTTGCATCGAATTTGGTTCCGGTTATGTCATTGTGATAGTTATGGAAATATTTGGTTGTTGTTGTTGTAACACAGTAAAACGTTCCTGAAACAAGTCGGAGGAGTACTACCGATTTGACAGTCCTTGGCCGGATAAAAATCCATGTCCGTTTTGGTCACATAGACACGACTGTCACGGGAATGGCATATTGCTAAGTTTCTTCTTAATTCATACCTTAACCATGCTTTCTAATTAAAAACAATTCTTTCAGTTTGCATTTACTTTAATTTTAATTGCTGATGTGATAATATCTGGGCTATAAATGTGTCTTTTACCTTAGAAAGTTTTAAATACATTTTTAAAACTCTATTACATCACTTGCAACAAAAGCATAAAACATAATTTACATATGTATGCGAATGGATTTGTGCTACTTTTTACATGCATATGTAATTGTTTGTCTTTAGACCACATACTCTACAGCGCCAAAAATTCATGAAGAGATTACTGCCTGCCTTTGCCCAATCTCATCACGTTGCCAAAAAACCACAAATCTGTTAAAGAAAACCCAAAACTATTGCGAAATCATCTCATTAAGGGGGTTCATTATCCAGCACACGTTGTAAAAAGACGCAGCATTCAGCTCATTAGTCGAAGATCATACATACATACACACATGTCTAGAAATGTACATGCATATGTTTTTTTGGCGTTTTTGAAAATGTAAACATTTTATAATCACTTTCTCACATGAGTGATGATGAAACGATGCTTTCGATTATGCAACCAAGCAACAACAACTGAGTTAGACATATTGCACACCAACAAAGCGGCGCTTAACGTGGCTAATTACCAACTGTTTTAATGAAACTAACTGTAACGACGCTTCATAAGCCAATAAACAATTAGAAACCGTTAATTATGCCATCATATTTAGCAATGTTTGTAGAGATCCACAAGGTGGGATATGCCCAAATCGCCACGAATGCTTATATCTGTTTGTATGAAAGTATATGTATATAGTACGTATGTATGTGCAACATACGGCAGGCATTCCATTTATTAACACTTCCAATGAATTCATCATTTTGTTTATTAACCGAATTTTTTATTGTTATTAACAAAAGCGTTTATTGACATAGGATTGCTATACACATACACGCGTGTGTGCATATGAAATCATTAAGTGCTTGTAAAAACATTAACAGCAACGTCCAGTAGCCGCGAACAAAAGCATCAAAGCTGCCAGTGTTTAAGGGAAATATTTTGAAATTTTCATTTAAAAAACTTAACACACACCTTGTTTGGCTGATTGGTGAATGCCTTTATGGTAATACAAATGTTTGTTTATGCATGTGTGGCATGCGTATTCACCATTGAACGAAATGAAAATTACAATGTAATTGTTCAGTTTGACCGTGGGATGTTAAGATTTATGTTTCTTTTTTGTTTTTTTGCTAGATAAATATATTTTAGAAATGAAGTAGTAAGAAGAAATTTTGTCGAAACAGCGTTAGATATTTGAATAAGACGAAAAACCTGAAGGAAATCGATGTCCATTCAAATAAGCGCCATTTTGTTGGATTGTGAACTATCCCAGAAGGAAACGTTTTATGATCGATATGATGAGCTTAATCGATTATCCAAATCCAACTATCTGTAAATACCGGTACTAGTCCCTCAATTTTTGAGATATGGATCCGAAATTTTGCACAAGGTGTTTTCTTTCCAAGAAGCACCTCATGTGCCGATACCGCCAATATCGGATAATTATAGCATATAGCTGTCATACAAACTGACCGTTCAAAATCAAATTTTTGTATGAAAAATGTGTTTATTTGTCAAGTTATCTTCACGAAACTTCGCATAGATTGTTGTCCAAGGTAACGTAACAATATCCCAATATATTGCTTAGATCGGTCTACTATAAAATATACCTGTTATACAAACTGATCGTTCAAACACAAGTTCTTGTAAGGAAAACTTTTTTATTTTGCATGTTATCTTCAGGGAATTTGGAATGAACTATTGTCCAAGACAGTGATATGGTCTCCGAACATATTGTTCAGATCGGACCACTAAAGCATACAGCCGCCATACAAACTCGGCGATCAAAATCACGTCTTTGTATGAAAACTTTTTTTATTTGATAAGGTATTTTTACGCAAGTTGGCTTGTATTATTTTCTATAGCAACGGCACAATCTCTGATGAAATTGTTCAGATCGGATAACTATAACACATAGCTGCCATATACACTAATCACTCATAATTCTTGTAAGGAAACATTTGTAATTTAAATATATAATCTCCACACGAATTGTTCAGATCGGTTCAGTAAGGCATGTAACTGTCATAAAAACTGAACGCTCCAACTCAAGTATGAAAAACTCTTTTATTTGTGAAGGTATCGTCACGAATTTTGGCGTCGATTATTATCCAAGACATTGCTGCAATTTCCGAACATATTGTCTAAACCGAGTCGCTAAGCTTATAGCTGTCTCTCAAACTGACCGTTCAAAATCAGAATAATGAATTTTTATACTCTTTTGTGCTATAAAAATACACCTGTGAAGGGAATTACAGACTCGAACCTTCAAGCAAGCTTGACAGCTCAGCTCTTCAAATGTTACGTATGCGCCGTGTCGTACGCACAGCCGTTTTCTTGCAATCTTGCTCAATAAGTATGCAAGTGTGAGTTATAAACTTTTCCCTAAGTCACACGGTAATCAAGAAGCAAAATCAAATCTTAACGCACTTAAACGTTATAAAATTTGGTGTTGTTGTTGCCAACACTTCGAGAATTCTCGTCATTGCGTAAGAAAAAACAAACCGAAGGCTAAAGCCATGTAGTTGGCGTGCATATCTTCCCTTAATCAACGTAAGAGGCTAAGACAGACGCGAGTTATGCTATTTTGGGGCTACATACAAAGTTACGTATGTATGTGTGTTTTCGTGTGCAATAGAAAGTGAGTGAGTGCGTGCGTTGTTATTCGGTCATTTTTCATTTTTGGTGAGGTTTAAGTTATTGTTGCCAAAACATGTGAGCGCATAAAGCAATTGGCTTTCAAACAAACACACACACACACACACATGAACACTCACGGGGACCTTCCACAAAAGCATAACAATAGACAATACTAACATCTAACTGTATAAATATTTTGAAGATGATGTTGAAGATTGTTTTGTTTTTGTTTTGGTCGGCTGGTAAAAGTCATCCGCATGTTGCAAAGGTCAACGTGTAGATAAATAATCACCCAAAAGCTGGTGTGTGCGTGTGAAAGATTGGTTTGGTCGGGTAAGCGCCAAGCGTTCATTCACACTCGCCGCAGTTCCGCTTAACGCTGACAAAAGTGTCATAAAATCACGGAAGTCGTTTAAGCAGCGAAGAATTGAACAAAGTAAAAGCAATTTGTTCGCAATCAAAAATAGAAAGATTTACCGTTATCATTCAGCATATTGTTTTGCAAGAAATGAAGCGCTTAGCGAGCGAATTTTGAAAGTTCATTTGCGTTTGCAAAGAAAATTCGAAATTTGCATCTGAAAAGAATGAATAATATAAGTGTAACAGCTTGAAAGCAGACCTAGACAATGTTTGTATTGTTGCGCAGACGTTTCAGCTGGAATTACATAGTAACCGTATAAAGCTATTACATAGCTTAGCTTTACATCGAGATGTGGAGACAAAGTGTTTATGCAACTTGAGTTTTTTAATTGTTTTTCAACTTTTTTTTTCGTTTTTTGTTATTTCGTTTTTACATATGAATCTGAAAAATTGTCTCTGAAACGATTGAATTATATTAGTTTAATGATTTGTTTTCATATATTGCATTATAATAGCTAAACTAAGAAGAAAATGACCACCATTCGATTTGAAATCTCATCACATTACTTAGGTATTTCTCATTTATCTAATAACCTAAACTTAAAATTATATAAATACAGATTATGACAGTTTTGCTCCTTTACTTCTTTTTTTTTGATCAGGGTTTGACACTAAAATACACTACGCCTAATGTGTTTTTTTGCAACACTGAAAACTGAAACCGTTGAATGAGTTTGGATCGTAAGAGTTTACGGACTGTAAGTCCAGATCGGTCTATGCTGGCCCGTCAGTGCGTATGAGGTCCACTCTACCCTTTTTTGTGAAGATTGTTGTCTCCTACAGTACGTTTTGATGATGAAGACAATATATCTCACACGTAGTTTGAACCGAAGGCATTAGAACAGACCAAGTATTCGGTCCAGCTTTCTCTCTTTGACTAGAAAAAAGTCGATTAATTGTTAATCGATTAATTACTAATATTAATTCTTGTCCAATGCATATATTTTCATTGTCAAGAGAAGTTTGCTTAGATTTTGAGGTTAATTACACTTCTCTTACCTTTCGGGAGATTGCACATGTATAGTCCCAAGTTTTATTTAGCGTATACTAAAAACTTCGGAAGGAGGCATAAGTCGTTATAGATTAAAGAACGATTTACCATCTGATCAAATTTGACCCGGAAATTACTGAAAATAGGCACTTGGGCCAATACAAGTATGTCTATTTTCCATATACTTTTTATAATCGACTGTGATAGCTTTCGACAAAAAGGTCTGGAATCAATCAAAGAACGATTTACCATCTGATCAAATTTGACCCGGACTGAAAAATTAGTAGAAATAGGCGCCTGGGCCAATATTAGTAGCTGTGATGGTCTCTGGTGCCTTTGCCAGATTTTGTTTTTATCGCTTTCGGCAGATCGCCCGTGATGCCAGCAAGATGATTTTTATTTCTTAAACTTTTCCGATGTTATCGTCATTCACAGAAGTGGGAGAACGATTTGCATTAAACAAGTTTCCGATGTCTTCACGACCTGCCTGAATGCTTTGTGCCATTCAAATACTTGTGCTCTCTATGATGTAGACTCCCTAAGACAGTTTCGCAAGATTTTCAACAGTTTTTTTTAGCCGAGATTCCACCGGAAACACAAGCGCTGGTAAAATCTGCTATTTCGATAATAAAAGTTCTTGATATCTAAAGTGTTGGAGACTTTTGAGTTGCCACACGGCATGTTCTAGGTATTTCCCAGCCATTTTTTTCGTGAATTAATGCTGTTCAAAGTCTATTAACCTTTTCTTCTTCCCAATTCTCAGTACGTTGAGAATATATGTATGTATTAATATAGTATTAGTATAGACTCACTGTCAGCGGTTCTCTTCACTAAGGCTGTGAGAGCATAGTAGCAGAGAATTTCTTTTTTTCTTCACTTAATAAAAAAAAAAAAATTTTTTGCTGCAAGTCACCAACTACCCTGGCAACTTTCCCATCAATTGAAATGTCGCAATGAAAACTTAAAATCCTTAAATTTTATAGACAGTCGAAAGCATGCGCTGACCAATTTCATGTCCATTGCACTATATCTGCATGTGCAACGCATTAAAAATTTAATATTCACTGTGCAATCGTGAGCTATAAAGAGGACAATGCAATGAACGCGGAGTGAAGCCAAACTGATTTTCACTGAAAATAGAGCGAAAGTCGCCACTCACAGAATATGTAGTATATTACGATATCATACTTATGCATATTTACTTACGCTTATTATTATTGTTGTTTGCGAGTCGTGCGGCAGTCTATTGACGGCCCATCATCCATAGTTGGCGGCAATATCGTTCGATGCGGAGTCACGTCACACAATTCAAGGCTGACAAAATTGATAAAGATGCGCCAAAGTGGTTGTGCTGCTGCTGGTTGACAGCGATGGAGGCGAACTGCCAGTTGTGGTGCCGCTACGTGGCCGCTCCCTCAATCGCGGATGCCAGTGGCGGCTGCTGCAACAAGTTCAATGACATTGTCTTGTATTTTTTTTTTGTCATGCGACATTGCAGCGGTTGCAATTGTACTGTTGTTGTCTTGTTCTTATTGTCGAAAATATTTTATGCACATATGACATTTACCCAGCCGTGAAGATGCAGTCACCAACACGCAATGATGAAATTTCGGTAGTTTGTTATTGGCTGTGTGTGACATTAAGTGTTGCTGTTGCTGATCAATATCATGATAAAGATGTTTTTTACACTTCCATGGTATGAGAAAGCCAACTGTGGAGAGCTTTATAGCTTTTATAGAGACTAAGTTAACGTTTTTTCTCTTTTTTTAGCAATTTTGGATACGAAAAATGTGGTTATTTTAATTGTACATTCTTGTAATATAACAATTAATTGAAATAATGTTGCGCAACATGTTACTGGTAGAAGCCTCAGAAAGTATAGTATACCACTATGTAGTATGTGTAGAAGCCAACTTCAGCCAATGTTTGTTCATAGTGTGCATATGTTGCAGCAATTTGTTGCTCTGCAACATTGTTGCACATGCTTCCTCTTTTGTTTTATTTTTGTAGGTATGTTACACATGTTACTAAAGCATACAAAAATTTAATAAATGTTGCGCAACATGTTGTTAAAGCCTACAAAAAATTAATAAATGTTGCGCAGCATGTTGTTAAAGCATACAAAAATTTAGTTAATGTTGCGCAACATGTTGCTAAATCATATAAAAAATAATTAATGTTGCACAACATGTTGCTAAAGCATACAAAAATCTAATAAATGTTGCTTAACATGTTGCTAAAGCATACAAAAATCTAATAAATGTTGCTTAACATGTTGCTAAAGCATACAAAAATCTAATAAATGTTGCGCAACATGTTGCCAAATCATACAAAACAAAAGCATCAATGTTTCATTATCAAATATTAAGAAGTATTTGTTGTAACGGACCATGTCAATTTTGATACGAGTACTTGTACTATACCAGTGTATAAGACCATATTTATCCGACATTATTTTTTATTTCCAAATTTTCAATCTCGTCCATAAACATGCTACTTTAAATATATTCAAAAACGAAACTGTTATTTTACCACTCCGGTATTCTTTGCAACTCGCTGACTTTGCAGCAACATTGTTGCAAGTGTTGTGTTGCGCAACATGTTGGACTACTCACTGAAACTACGTGTTTCAAAACTAACTTAAAACGTAATAAATTCAGTATTTTTACACAAAGTTATTCCCAAAGCATGTTGCGCAACATGTTGCACTGTACATACTCATTCTTTTTATACATTTTTTGTCAAGCATTTATCACTCCGGTATTCTTTGCAACTCGCTGACTTTGCAGCAACATTGTTGCCAATGTTGTGTTGCGCAACATGTTGCACTACACTTACAACGTATACAATGTGTTTCAAAACCTACGCAAAGCGCAATAAATTCAGTATTTCGTTATAAAATGATTCCCAAAGTCTCGCTAGTTGCCCTTTTATTGCAATATTTTATTGTTTACTTAATTTTTATCTATTTTGCCCCGATTTCAAAACATTTGCATGAGCACATAGATGACGCGCCCTGCTTTGTGGTTATGTTTTTTTCCACAAAAATCAGTTGTACCAGCCAACAGGGCAGACCTAACTATGCCAAAAAAATGAAACGTACCGAAATGCAATGAGAAATTTTGCTGAAAATAACATAATATTGTTGTTGTTGCTAGTATTTTGGGAGCAGCCACAAAAAATGTGTGCTTTTTGTTTGTAAGTTGCCGCAATCATTACTAATGCAGTTGTAGTTGTTGTTGCTGCTGCTGCTGTTTTCATAGTTGTTGGCGTTGTTGCTAGTGATATTGTTGTCATTGTTGTTGTTGCTGCTAGTGTTATTCTTGTCATTATTGTTGTTGCTAGTGCTATTGTTGTCATTGTTGTTGTTGTTGTTGCCATCATTGATGTCGATGTTGACAGCATTCGTGCTAGATGGCGCCGTCGCCGCATAGCGACACGTACGCGCCGCAGCGACTCATTACAATTGCACGTTACACCAATATCAACAACAACAGCAACGGCAACAACAAATATGTGCAACAGGCGGGCAATAACTGCTGCATGCACTAACAAAAACAAAAACGCAAATAAAAAGAATGATAAAAATAAATGCTCGTAAAATGAAGCACAGAGTTGGAGAAGTCGCAGAAAAAACACACAAAACAACAACAACAAGCACACGAATTGAATATACGCAACAAACGTCGCAGTGACACATTTCAAATGTGTACTAGAATGGGTGCAGCCGCACGGCCTTCGAAAACTGCAACAATAAATTGAAGATAATAAAAACAAACCACAGCAACAACAACAAATCACAATAAAAAGCTTACAAAACGCTTTGACAAAATCCAGCAAGCGCTTACAAATCGCGACAATAAAATGTAGCATTTTTTGTGCTTGGAGCATGACAAACTTGGCGACACAGCAGATACAAATAATAATAGCAAAAAACATTAAAACAATAAAGCAAAGTGCTTTTTTGCTCTGTTTGTTTTTGTTGTTTCTACAACTGTGCACTTAGGCATGTTGCTGCAATCGCACAACTCTTTAGCCTCTGCCCTTTTTAATATCACTAAATTGAGTTTAACTTTGTAGCGTGGTTGCCGCCATTTGTTCCTGTTGTTGTTATTGTTATTGTTGCACTGCAGCCGCCGTTGTCGCTGTCTGTTTTTTCTCAGCGTGTCAGAATTTTTATGAATGAATTTGTAATTGGATACGCAACGCAAACAAATGTTCTACAATAACAATTGTAATGGCAACACATTAACTACAACAACAATAACCAGGCAAGCTGGTTTGCATGCCGCGCATGTGTGCGTTATGCCTTTGTGTATGATGTGTACATATGTATATGATATCACCTACATAAAAATTTATGTTGCACATGCATCAGGTCTGCTGGTGATGTGGCGCAGAGGTCTGAAGGCTGGCAAGTGACGAGTTTCTGGTGATTTTGTTACTAGTAAGAGAGTGCTTCCTTCGAAGCGGAAATTTGTAATTTTTCTTTGAATATTTTTAGCTTCCAATGATTTTGTTGTTGGCTTTACATGAAAATACTACTGTGGGCAAAAAATAGTAAGACTTTTTAATTTGAATTTCATTCGTCGATATATTATTTTTTTAGGTTGGTATGACTGTCAGTGACATCTGTGCCATACATACATATGTCACATCACAATAATCATTAGTTTTAGTAAACGCTTGTCTGATCTGATTCTGCACTTTTTTGTAGCATTCGAAGATTTTTTGAGATGAATGAGGTATTCAACAAAGAAGTTCTATTAAATTTTGTCTGCGAAAGCAAATTTCTTTCAGAATTTTGGAAAAGACCTTCAGTGATAATTGTTTGAGCAAGTTTTTTTTTTTTTGATTGGTACAAATTATTCTTAGAGGGTCGAGAACGCGTTGACGACGAACCACCTCCAGAACGGCCATCAACATCAACTGATCATCAACACATTAATAAAATAAAGGAATTATTGCTTGAGAATCGACGATTAACAGTCAGAGATCCTACTGGCATCGTTGGCATATCAGATAGAACAGCGAAAACCATTTAGAAAGATAATTTGGACGTAAGAAAATTAAAGGCACGATTGGTTCCAAAATCACGAAATTTTTCGACAGCCTCGCATTAACGTTTGTGAAGCAGTGCTTTTTGACTACCGGGATTTCATGAAACGTATTATTACTGGCGCTAAGTCTTGGATCTATGCTTACAACTCGGAAACAGACGATCTATCGGGCGAATGTCGTGACCAAGGTGGGCCGAAGTCGAAAAAACACGTCAAAATAGGTCAAAAATCAAGGTTACGTTGACAGTTTTCTTCGTTTATGGTGGTGTTCTGACTTATTTCCGATTGGCCAAACTGTCAACAAGGAATACGTTTTTAGTGTTATGCGTCGTTTCTGTGAAGCTATTCGTAAAAAGAGGCCGGAATTATGGGCCGACAACTTTTAGCTTTTGCAGCACGATAATGCCCGTCGCACGTTGCATTGATTCTTCGTGAGTTTTTCACCAAATTCACAAGCAATATCGTGCTGCAACTATGGCATTCGCCTGATTTAGTTTCGTATGACTTCTGGCTATTCAGCAAACTCAAACGTCTGCTTCGAGGAAGCCGTTTTGAAGCCTACTCCCGAAATTGACTTTGTTGTTTCGAAGACTAGGAAAATCATTGGCACAAGTGTATTCGGGCCAAGGGAGATTACTTTGAGCGGAACGACATGGATTTTAAAGAATAAATTAAGAATTCTACAATTTTGAGCATTTTCTGCTCGCTATTTTTGAGCGGCTAACAAGATCAATCACAATAAATAAGCGCTATCTTCAACGCTACCACAGACATTTTACACAATGCCTCGATTTTCTCTCTACTGGGTAGTGATTGAAATTTCCACTGTTGTGTGGAATGTCTCCTCTTCCGCCTCGTTTAATGTATGCCTGCACAATGAAGATGCATTTCTTGTTGTTGGTTTTGGCTTTTTAACGGCCGTTGCTTGCTGTCGCTCACTGTCCATTACCGCTATGTTGCTGACGAATCTGTTGCATTCATCAAAACAAAATTTATTTTCATTTACTTTAAACAGGAAATGACTAAAAATCCAAGTAGAAGTAATCGAGAGTGGTGGAAAAGAAAATTATTTCATGCCAATGTGTTACTCAGTGGCTAGTGTGGATGACTAAATGTGAGCAGGTATATCTAAATGTTTTTTCTTTTATGTGTTATGTTTTTGTTAATTTTTCCTGGTCATTGTCTTTGCTAAGCCTTATAAAAAAAATGGGTGACATGTTTCACAAGTTCATATTTCGTATCGATGCGGTATCTGTCCTAAATATTTCTTTATGTAACCCTCTTCAAAACTAGGGCATATAAATTTACAGTTAATTTTTATGGTAGTTGTCTTTGCTAAATTTTTTCAATATGGTGGCACTGTTTCACAAGTTCATATTTTGTATTGATAAGATATTGTATTAGTCTTTCGTCGATATTTTTTATTTAAATAATAACATAGCTGAGTTTTATAGAATTGTATATATTTTTCTGGTAGTTGTCTTAGCTAAGCCTTTCAAAATAGTAGTCGCGTTTCACAAGTTCATATTTTGCATTGATAAGTATATTGAAGTGATCTCTTCTCTGTTTTATTTTTTAATTTAAATCATTTCACTGCTGTTTCACTGTCTTCTATTAATAATATCTTAATGTTGAAAGTAGAAAAATTTTTTTTCGCGAAATGACAACTCCCTGAAAAAAAAAAATATTTTGGTATAATTTTTTTGACTGTTCCGAATTTTTTAAAAATAGTAATAATTGATATTAGTTGATGTGGATAGTTCAAGACATGACAAGTCTATAAAGAAGACTCCCTAATAATTTCAGGTAAATCTATTCTGTAGAATCTGAGAAATCGTTTTGTTTTGAAAAAGACAATTTCGAGACAAACGCGTTTAATGTTTCAGTGTCGATCGATGTTTTTTATTCCTAGACTAGAATACTTATTTAATAGGAGTTGTGTCTCCATTTCGCGTTAGCTGTCTTTGCTATATCTTCTTTTTAGTGTTTCACAAGTTCATATTTCGCATTAATCTTGCCGTAATTTCATCGTAGAAAGTATTTTTTTACGCTATCAGAGTTTTTTTTTGTCTTTTGCCTACCGAAAAACATCCTCTCTTTACAAAACGTCCAAATAAAAGCGTGGAAATAAAAGTTGTTTCCCTAACAGCCAATTTTTTCCAGCAGCCAACTTGTGATGATAATCAATTGCCATTTTGGCTTTGACAGACAGAAACGTTAACATTGCTGTTGACAAAAATGTTGGCGATGTCGATGACGCCTGACCGGGCCAATTGACGGGGAACACACGATGGCACGCTGGCTGGCTGGTTGGAAGCGGAGCTTAGTTACTTGGCGCATAAGCCGACAACTTGCTACTTGTTTTGTTGCTTTTTTAGATACGTACATATGTAGTTGTGTGCGTCTGTTGCTACTTGTTGCAGACGGCGAAAAGAAAAAGTTGCACCGCTATGTGGCAAGGTAGCATGCAGCAGCAGCAGCACGCGGACGTCCAACAGCAAACGCGTTTTTTACTTTGTTGTTTTTGTTGTTTTTATTGGTGTTATTTTAGTTTTTGCAAGTATTATAGTCTTCGTTGTTGTTGTTTTCATTATATTTGTTGTTGTTGTAATTGTCATTTTATGTTATTTGTTGTTGTTGTTTTATTATATTTGTTGTTGTAGATTTTCTGGTACATGTTGTTGTTTCATTTGTTGCTGTTGTTGTTATTGCATTTTGTCGCAACAGTTGCCTGTTGTAGTTGTGGCTGTGGCAGCTGTGCGCACCTCCAGTTACGCGTTGGTATGGCTAAACGCTTTTAATGTTTTTGCCTTTGTCGGTTTGATGCTGGCTGCAGCAACAACAAATGCAGTCGCAGTAGTGGCATTGGCGGCTTAAATCAAAAAGACGCATCCAGATATGCTAGTAATCCAACAAAAAAAGACGAAAAGGAGTGCTGAGAATGCGCCAAACGATAAAAACAGCAGCAACAACAACAAAAAATGTACGCGACTTGTAGCGCCGACCACTAACAAAATGACTGGCAAAGAGTGGAAACCAACAAGTTGGAGCGGTGGCTACCGCTGCTCTCGACCAAGCATGACGCTTGAAGCACCGGCGACAGAGGAGTATATATGTACATATATGTATGTGGGTAGAGCGGTCTTTAGGCATGACATGCGATGATGCAGACGCAGTGATAAATCAATTCTGCAGACACAAAGAAAAGAGTTTTTCGAAAATTCGCCAAATTTAACTCTTCTTTTAATAAGTCTCGAATCAGTTGCTCCTCTGCACTAACCTCATTCATCTAACGTATGGGCTATAATATAGATACCCATTCATATACCATATATGAGTGGATGTAAGTATATATTATGCTATTTCCACACGCTGCTGAAGATCGCTACTGCTTGGACGCTTGTTATTTGCAACACTTATGACCTTTTTCATTTCCTTCAAAGCAAATGATTTAATATTCCAAATATACATATATTATATGTATGTATATACACACATACACACCTGCCTGCCTGCATGACAGCAGCAAAAGCCCGCCGATCAAGCGCACGAGACTTCTAAACCGGATGGTGAAATGCATAAATGGGTACAGGCAACTGTAAACAGCGACCAGTTGGCGGCAATAGGCAATGGGGCAATGGCACCTGTCGAGCGCTGAGCGCTAAGCGTTGAGCGTGAAATGTTGTATGGCCTAGCCGTGATTGCAGAAATATTTCGAGTTAGAAAAATGCCGCTTAGCTCATAAAAAAATTTCAATTTTTGTAATAGATACCAGCTATGGCATGAGCAATTATAACGGTTATCAGCGTAACCTATTCAAATGTTGTTGCTTCTTATGTATGTTTGTATACATATATTTCTGGTGTGTGTGTGTTTACTTGTGTTTTGCGCCCTGCAGACATCTTGACCGCTTTGTTTCGGTTGTCTTTTCGCACCAATTAACACATCGTCATCAGCGAGCGTAGCGTGTGCGCGCTTGCGCCGTGTTTGCCAAACTCGTTTTAAATTGTAACTTATTGGTTCTGCTTTAGGTCAGCTTTTGTTTTATATTTTTGTTTTTGTTTTATTTATTTATTTTTTATTTCATTAAATATTTTTTATATTCCATTTTTTGATTTTCTTTGGTTTTTTTAATTATAAATATATTTATGAAGATTTATACATTTAATTGCCCAGGGGGTTCATTTATGCCCTTTATTGTTTAGAAAAATATATTAATCATTGTTATTGTTTCTAGTATAGTACTAAAAATATCATAGAAACAAGATTCTTATCATATGAATTGCTTCTATTATTCAAATTCTCTTCTGTAGTTTCAACAATTTTCAACAACAATGAAATATCAGTTGGAGTAAGTTTGAAATTCTCAGTTCAGTGACTGCTTTAGCATGAAAACTCTTCACATTTCGCACTAGTTCTTAATATTCTGCGCAAATATTTGAAGATCTTGTGATCTTATTTTAGAGCCAATTTCATATGGACGATTTCCTTTCCTGACTGTTATGGCATGAGCATTGTTTAAAACGTTGCATTCACTTTTCGTTGTTTTGTGGAGAAGTTTTTTATTCTATTTCACATTATGAAACTTTTTTTTCCAAAAATACATAAGAATAACGCAATGACTCAAATGAAGTTGAACCGCGTACATTTATCAATAGCAACCGAAGGTAGAAACAATCGTCGTTTTTCGGGTGGATTGTGTAAATTCGTCCTAATGCATTAGTTTATAAGACACCTGGATGTCAATCTACTGGTTGGCCTTGCTTTCTGCGTAACTATTTCTTCGACGATGCATTCCATGTAAAGGGTGATTTTTTAAGAGCTTGATAACTTTTAAAAAAAAAAAAACGCATAAAATTTGCAAAATCTCATCGGTTCTTTATTTGAAACGTTAGATTGGTTCATGACATTTACTTTGTAGACTTTAGACTTGACGTAGCCCCACAAAAAATAGTCTAAAGGCGTTAAATCGCATGATCTTGGTGGCCAACTTACGGGTCCATTTCTTGAGATGAATTGTTGTCCGAAGTTTTCCCTCAAAATGGCCATAGAATCGCGAGCTGTGTGGCATGTAGCGCCATCTTGTTGAAACCACATGTCAACCAAGTTCAGTTCTTCCATTTTTGGCAACAAAAAGTTTGTTAGCATCGAACGATAGCGATCGCCATTCACCGTAACGTTGCGTCCAACAGCATCTTTGAAAAAATACGGTCCAATGATTCCACCAGCGTAC
Organism: Bactrocera dorsalis; assembly: GCF_023373825.1. Classification (NCBI taxonomy): domain Eukaryota; kingdom Metazoa; phylum Arthropoda; class Insecta; order Diptera; family Tephritidae; genus Bactrocera; species Bactrocera dorsalis. The sequence goes on along the minus strand of NC_064304.1, from coordinate 37,997,196 downwards.
AAACCACACCAAACAGTGCATTTTTCGGGATGCATGGGCAGTTCTTGAACGGCTTCTGGTTGCTCTTCACCCCAAATGCGGCAATTTTGCTTATTTACGTAGCCATTCAACCAGAAATGAGCCTCATCGCTGAACAAAATTTGTCGATAAAAAAGCGGATTTTCACATTTCGAACCGAACACTGATTTTGGTAATAAAATTCAATGACTTGCAAGCGTTGCTCGTTTGAAATCCCACGTGATCTGTCAAATACTAATGCAAATCCTAACCTCAAAAAAATCACCCGTTATAATATCAAAGTATTTGCGAATGTCCTTGCAAATGGATCACTGACGAAAGTTGTGCTTCCTTTGGTCACGTACTTCCAAACGTATTTTATCGATTTCACCAAACTGCAAAACTAAACACTGATATGAGTTTTGTATGTGAATTAGACAATAATGGTGAACACAGTACGATCCATGTGTTGTCAACTTCGATATTCACTCTTCTTAGTTGAATGCTGAACGTTCTGTTATCTGGTGAGCGACGCCGATAGAGTTGATATCTACCATTTCTAGTTTGTGCTTCCGAAAGAAAAGCACGTGGATAGTGTTTCGTGCATTTATTGTCAGACATACAAACCGAAGTGGGATTGTAATATCCGCAAGGTCCATGAATCATATTGGTTTCCACTACTTCCTACATCAGGAATTTCCGCAGAAATTTTTTCATCAATTTGATTTGGTATAACCATCATTCAAAGAAGAATGTGTGCATGCAAAATAGAGGTTTTTGCCACTCAACAAAGTACATCTCATCCAACAGCACCACATATACGTTGCTTCAAGATAAAGACAATCAAACATCGTAACTGTTGTAGGAAAAGTCGTGCTGTAACATCGTGACGATCACTTGCTGATTGACCGCGAATTATAATTCCGAACGTATGTCTCCGCATCCTTGGAGTACTTCTTGCCTTGCCTTGCCTTGGCCTGCCATACTTTGTTGGCAAAAAGAACACCGACCGATATTAGGTCGACCTCTTGGTGGCTTCGTAACAAATTTCAATCTGCAATTGACCTCTTTGTGTGAAACACACGTAAAGTTTTCACTGAATAATTTTCAATAATTTTTCTTTTGAATAGACGAAATAAAAAAGCAAGCGACCGAAATTGAACGAATCAAATAATTTACAAATCAAAATATTGAAAAACAAAACAAACAAAAATTGAAAAAAAATGTGTATGGAAAAAATTTACTTTTTAGAATTGTCCAATTTTCCGACTTTTCCTCATAATGATATATATCCACAGATATCGCCTTTTACTTTGGCATCGTTTTGTTTCATACACGTTTACGCCAATTTAAGGTTTGAATATTGGATACTGCGATGGTAGCGCCATCTATCGGTCAAACATTCCAAAATTAAAAATTGATTAAAAATGAAAAAATAATTTAAAAAACATTTTCCAGTGGACCAAATTGTAAATATAAACCTTTCCCGAATCTCCTTGAACGTACACACAAAATTTCATCAAAATCGGCCCATCCGTTTAGGAGCAGTTCCTAGGCAAACACACGGTCAGAAGATTTATATATATAAAGATTGTCGAGCAAGAACGCGTTTCATACGAAACAGATCAACCAAAATCAGTCCAACGAACTCGCGAGATGTGTCGAGCTCTCTTGCCATCTCTCTAATATTTGCCTGACAATTTCAAGCACCACATCCTTTACTTTTTTAATATTTTTATCAGTTGAAGGTTGTCCAGAACGAGGCATGTCTTCAACGATCTCTCTACCGTCTTTGAAGGCTTTGTACCACTCGTAGGTTTGTGTTTTTGATAAAACTGAATCGCCGTAAGTCTTTTCTATGATTTGCTACGATTTTGCATACGAAATTTGATTCGAAATACAAAATTTGAGACAAGTTCTTTGTCCAATATTATTATCCATTGTAAAAATCGCAACGCACTGCTAATGTGCACCGACTTAAGCAGCCGCTGTAATCATATTGGCTGACAGATCGCACTCATAATTGTCATAGTAATTAAGGACAGTTCTATCAACTTTGCGAAATATATTTTTTCGAAACATTATTTATCCGGATGTTTTTTTGTCACAATATATTTAAAATTGCTGTAAAAGTAGAAATATAAAATATGTATATACCAGTATTTATTGCCAGACAATTTTATTCCAATGAAAATTCTCATGAGATCTGAGAACAGGAACAAGTCCGCAGAACATAATAACGAAACAATTTCCCTTGATTTGTGGCGCGGTTTTGGAGCAGCACTTTCTTCCTCCTCAAATGGGGAAAACGAATTTCCAATATCTCTATTATTATATTCCGATGTCTCTATTGAATTCCTTCTCACCATCCCACCACCCACCATCCCAAAATCTAGACTACATAATTTTTGCAGTTTATTGCTCCGTTTTTCCATACTTCGGATCCATTTCATCGAGTCTTGAACACTCGCATGAGTTTCAATTTTATACCGGCTACTGCTTCCATTCATCGGCCTTAGTGAGTTCGCGAGACATCAACTTTGCAAAGATTATTCTCATACCCAAAAATTCATAAGCAATATGTTCAACAAGTTTTTATGTTTCATATCTTTAGCGATTTTCATCGAGGTCATCCAAAATCATCATATTTTCTGATGTTTTCTTTCATAATCGACTCTTTTACATGTCCACTAGAGATTCATCGTCTTCGGTGCTCTTATGAAATCTTTGCTGAAATAAAATGGGGAACCCTGAGCAGGGTATATTAAGTTTGCCACGATTTTTGTAACACCAAGAAGGAAACGTTATAGACCCTAAAGACTATATATAAATGATCAGTCACTCCGTTTTCGAGATAACGATCTGCGCATATTATTTTGTCCCCACAAAGCTGCTCGTTAGGGACCGTCGATATCGGACCATTATAGCACACATACAAGGTGCGTTCCAAGGTAAATAGTCCATAAAAAACAGAACAAATGGCTTTTTCGGCAAAATCAATTTTATTCAAAATAGTCTCTTTCTGCTTCAGTTCTGCTTTTTGCACGGTCCAAAAGCATGTCGAACGAGTGTTTTAGTTCGTTGGCCGGTATGGTCGCCAGCATGCCGGTGCAAGCCTTTTGAATGGCCTCTACGTCTGCATAACGCTTTCCTTTTCCTTTTTTCCAGGAAGAAGTCGCACGGTGCCATATCAGGTGAATACAAGGACTGGTTATTGGTTAAAATGTGGTTTTTGGTTAAGTAGTCGTTCTCCAAGTGTTGGATTCTGAGCAATTTTTGGTCGTCAGTTAATTTGTGCGGAACAAACCGTGCACACATCTTTCATAAGCCCAATTGTTCGGTCAAAATGCGATAAATCGATGTTTTGGAGATCTTCAATTTCATTTCCATCAATTTTAATGATGATTTCGGCACAGTTTCGATGGAATTTCCGGTGATCACATATTTTGATTGGCTCACATGTTGATCGTCATTTATATCCTCACGACCACTTTGAAAACGTTGAAACCACTCGTGCACTCTATTACGGGATAGACAATCATCGCCTTAAACTGGTTTCATTAATTGAAACATTTCGGTAAAAGTTTTACCAATTTTAAAACAAAATTTAATGTTGGCCTTTGTTCGAAGCTCGATAACACACTTAAAACGCAATAACTTCACTTCCAATTGACGAAATGTCATGAAATTTTCATTGGACAATCGATAAAGATAGCAGACTCTAACGCATCAGTCGACATATAGATGGCGCCACCAGGGCTAGATTCAAAAAGTCCTGTTTACTTTGGAACGCACCTTGTAAGTATGTAAGAATATTTCTAGTAAAATAAAAAATATGGGTCACTGCTATTCTATAATTCTTCTTTTCTGCAAGCTAATATCGAATATATTTAAAATATTCAACGCAAATGACTCTTTCTTCTCAGAATCTTTTAGCAAATCGTTTGCGTTCGCTTTTCGACTGCGCTTTTATCAATAGCACATCGCATTCACTTCAACGTTCACTGGTCAATTCCAGTCAGCCGAAGCGCGTGCATAACAATTTTCCACTCATTTTGCCTATTATTAATGTTGCCTGCGGATAATTTGTCAAGATGATTTATATCATTAAGCCATTTGCCTATTTAAACTTTCGAGCACGCTTGTTAGCCAGCCAACGGCCGAAAGACGAAAGCGGCGCAAAGAGAGAAAGAGAAATGACAGAAAAATGCAGTGATTTGCCGTTAAATTTACCGTCACGTGATAAGCGACTGAGTGCCTCCTGACTAAGTAGACAATAAAATGCCAGGCAGCACACGCAGCACGGCTTGCTGGCTGTAAAGATTTCGAAGTTTCTTCGCAAAAAAAAAATTGCTTTTGCTTTTGTTGCATGCGCTCCACATGCGAGGAGCTTTAAATAAAAGCAATAATAATGCATATTTATTTAATAAATCTTATTGAAAGCAGCAAAGAAATGCGTTCGAGTATTAAATGAAAAAAATATATATCTACAACAATAACAACATTGACTTTGGCTATTGGCGATTGCCGCTTGGCTTTGTATTTAGCATTGGTGGTTGGCATTGTTTGGTGCGACTTGCCGCCAAGCCACCAAGTGGCACGCAATTGTGTTAACCAACAGCAAATTGGCACGCAACATTCAACTTGCAACTCGTACTTGCAACACAAACACATTTGAGGCGTTTACGTTGCCTTTGTTGTTGGGGCATATTTATTTTGATATTTTTATAAACGCATTTAAAAGTGGCAACATAATTTGTGTAGAAAATTAAACTACACGCACCTTGCAACAATAGCAACGTCAGCGTCTCGTTAGGTCTTTTTATCTCCAGTGTTTATTATCCTGCTTCATCAGCTGCACAGCTACTTGCCACATGCATTACACTGCACTGCTCCATTTAATGGCACTGCAAGGAAATGCCACACAGAAAAAGAGCAGAAACGGGAAAAATGCTTCCCCAGCGACTCGGCATCAATGCGCCTTTTTCTTCAACCGTTTTCCACATTTTCCTCATTTTATCTTTGCTTTATGCTTTGTTGGCTCCTTTCAAGGTTTTTTTTCTAGGCTCTTTACTTATTAGAAATGAAAATGCTGTCGAGTTTTTAATTGTCTGCAATTTTAAAGTCGCTTTATGGCAAATAAAGTAGCGCCTTGTAATAAATAGGAGCAGCAGCAAATGAAACGACCCAATTTTCCGGCCTTAAATGGCAAACGCTGTGCTCTCAATAGACTGCGCTGATCTGATCTCGGCTCATCGGCGGCGTTCGCCGTCAGCCTCGACGCACACATAGCGATCACTATCGAGATCGGTTAGCGAGTGATCTGCGGCAATCAGCGTTCCACGATCAGTGAGTGATCAGTGTTGAATGTTCGACACGTTGTTCGCTGGCCGCCGGCGTGTGAGCCATGTGTCTGTATTTGTTGGTTCGTGTGCTCGTTAAACTGCGACATTTTTGCTGTTCATTAAAGTAAATCAATCAAAGTGGTGTTGTTGTGTGGCGTCAAATAAGTAGCGAGGAAATATAAATAAAAATGGCATAAAAAATGAGCGCAAATGTGTTGCTGCGGTCACTCGGTGTTTGCACATTGTGCGCTAATTATGACTTGTTATATTTAATTTTTTCCTCAATTCGACTTTTTCTCAATCAATTATTGTTCAATATGATCAATATCAAACAAATATGGTTTGCCATATTGTTTTCTCATTGGCGCGCACATGTAAGGTCACTTTCTAGATGGTAAAAATTGTTGAGGCCATTTTCAACAATTACAAATTCCGAGTGGCCTACGTGCAGTTGGTGTGGTTGTCTACCGAATTTTTTCGCACTTTTCGTCACTGCTACTAACACCAAATGGCTAAGTGTGTTTAAGCGCAAGGTGGTTTGTGAATGATTTCAAATTCCATTCGAAATCTGTATGAGAGCAATTTTTTTTTACTTTTGCTAGATTTTCCTCAAGCACATTTCAGCTATACCTGGGAGTTAACAAGCTTTGCCTCGATGTGTGTTCATAATCCATTATATTTCATGACAGTATGCAAGTGTTTGCGTTCGACCATCAATTGTAAAGGGTGATTTTTTTGAGGTTAGGATTTTCATGCATTAGTATTTGACAGATCACGTGGGATTTCAGACATGGTGTCAAAGAGAAAGATGCTCAGTATGCTTTGACATTTCATCATGAATAGACTTACTAACGAGCAACGCTTGCAAATCATTGAATTTTATTACCAAAATCAGTGTTCGGTTCGAAATGTGAAAATCCGCTTTTTTATCGACAAATTTTGTTCAGCGATGAGGCTCATTTCTGGTTGAATGGCTACGTAAATAAGCAAAATTGCCGCATTTGGGGTGAATGGCGATCGCTATCGTTCGATGCTAACAAACTTTTTGTTGCCAAAAATGGAAGAACTGAACTTAGTTGACATGTGGTTTCAACAAGATGGCGCTACATGCCACACAGCTCGCGATTCTATGGCCATTTTGAGGGAAAACTTCGGACAACAATTCATCTCAAGAAATGGACCCGTAAGTTGGCCACCAAGATCATGCGATTTAACGCCTTTAGACTATTTTTTGTGGGGCTACGTCAAGTCTAAAGTCTACAGAAATAAGCCAGCAACTATTCCAGCTTTGGAAGACAACATTTCCAAAGAAATTCGGGCTATTCCGGCCGAAATGCTCGAAAAAGTTGCCCAAAATTGGACTTTCCGAATGGACCACCTAAGACGCAGCCGCGGTCAACATTTAAATGAAATTATCTTCAAAAAGTAAATGTCATGAACCAATCTAACGTTTCAAATAAAGAACCGATGAGATTTTGCAAATTTTATGCGTTTTTTTTTTTAAAAAAGTTATCAAGCTCTTAAAAAGTCACCCTATATTAATATTCAATTGATTTTATTTTCAAATTCACATCTTAATTAGCTCTTCAACATTATTTCACAATATAAAATGTAATTCATATGTCATGCATGTATCTAGCCATATACTCTTTGTGACTAGAGATCAAAGTTGAGTAAAAAAGAAATTAACAACTACGAATAAGTAGTTTTTGTCAACATTCAGGTGCCTTGTCTAATAAAAATAAGTATTTAGCGAAGTCGCATACCTACAATTAACTATATGTTGCCTACATTCAGGTGCTTTTTCTAATAAAAATACGTACTTAACGAAGTCGCGCACCTAAAGTAACGAATCTACCTTTCTACCATTGATAAATATTTCCAGATTATCAGATGATGGGGCCCTATAGAAGTCTTTAAAACACCAGCGAACGGATGATTGAGTTTATTAGATTCAGAGTTCACAGGGGTAAAATTCATATGCTGTTAAAGAATGGGTTTTATTGACAACCCCTTAAATTCATTCACAGTTGTAGTATTTTTTTTAAATTTTATGAAAAATTATGACACACAGGCCCAAAGCAAGCTTTTACATACAAATAATGTAGATAACTATTTTTTGCTAATATATGGTACTCAATTACGCTGTGTAGTCTTCTGAAACCTAGATAAGAAATCTTAGGAGGTTATAACCACTTGGAAGTCAAAAAATTTTTTTCGTAAATTTTTGTTCGAAAAGGCTATTTATTTAATAATAATATAATACATAATTTCATCTACTTCAATAATCCCAAATTCATTTTCAAAAATTTGGGATATCGTTGATCCCAAAGCCGATCACTAGAACGGCCTTCAAAAAGAAGCTATCTGACATTGAGTAACATTTTTCTGCTTAAACTATGTCATATCCATAAACTAACAATAGATGAAAAAGGTAAGGATGGGAGGACTAGTCAAAATTTTGATTTGTTGCAAAATAGTGACTTCCCAAAAAAATGGTTTTTTGTGTAATAGTTAAGGCTTCGTACTGTCTTAAAAAATCGAAATCATTATCACAAATATTTGGGAAAAACTTTGAATAATTATTTCTCAAATATATCCAGGAAGTTGACATGAAAACTTCAAGTTGATCGGCTCAACCGTTTGTAGAATTTTTTCTCGACGACTCTGAAAACAGAAAAATTGAAAATCTTAGTTAAACTTAACATATTGTTGAACGATCTTTAGTTGGATCGCAATAAGGATCACAATCATCATTTTGATGTTGAACTTCTGATCACTTGCAGCTTTCAGGCCTATCCTTGCTACCAACTAATCAACTGTGCATGGGCATTATGTTTGCAAACTGTGAGATGTAGACAGAAATTGTGTGTATAAGTATTATATCTGCTTGTTGTTTCTAAACCGAACTAAACTCTCTAATAATGATATATAACTCTTCCACAATTAAGAAAAAAAGTATAAAAATATGCTACTCTATCTTTTTATGTAACAACTTTTGGTCATTGCTCTAAAAAACATCAAATATTTTCCGCTTTTTATATTTCACTTCCTTTTCTCACATAATTTCAATTATTCCCACCAATTGTCCGTCCACTCGTATCAATTAATATCTAATTGATTGCCGATTGTTTAAAGGTTGTCTGTGTAGTCATAAATATGTATGTGTATGTCATAAGCGCTTCTCCATTTATGACTTCTCGGAAGCGCTCATCTAAACTGGCGTGAGAACGTCTAGACACCGGCTCACAAGCTTACGCGCCCAATTCTCCAATTCATGGCGCACATTTGGCTGCCATTTCCGTGGAATATATTTGAAGCGCTCAGAAATTCTGCGAACTAAGTAAACTATTCGTAAAGGAAGTCGAATAGAAATAATATACATACATATTTATGTATATTCATTTGTGTTTATATATTTTCATTACCACTACAACAAACACACTCATATTAACACCACTGTGCGATTTGTTTAACTGAAAAGTCGCAATGCGCATGCTTCGCACGTCTCTTCGCTCAAAATATAACTTTTAATTACTTTTATCACATTAAAAGCCCATCAATTGTGATATTTGATATCAGCGTTTAGCGCCTGTTTGGCTTATGCAATGCGCAACGTATTGAAATAACACACCCTTAACGACGACGACGTTTCAAGCTGCTGGCGGCCAGCGACTGTTCGTCGGTGGGCGCTAATTTTTATTTCTCACTGATGTGGCCGAAGCAATTGGAGACGATAAATCAAAGCACGTTCGACGCGGCGCATATGCGCTTGACACGTTCTAATAAACTTACCAACGGGCGGACGGAGGGACGGCGGTGATATATTGAAATTTATGAAATCAATCAATATTAAAAACCTTACTCTTTTCGTACATGCTTATGTTTGTTGAATGTTTTGTTCGCATTCAAAGGTGTCTGCCGATCGTCAAAGTCTTTTGCCTGATTTTGTGAGGTGTGGTGTTATTCCCGCGACACAGCTTTTGTCTATGCTCCCAACGTGACATGTGTGGGCGTGAGAAATCTTGGTTTCATAGTTTTTTTTTACTGGAATATAAGTATGTATATGTAATTTTTTTTTTTATTTTTAATACAATTTATTGTGAAAATATCGGCTACTTCATATTCATACGTATTTTTGTCTGTTTTACCTTTGCCATTGTCTACCGCTGAGCCATATAAAATATCCAATTAAGATAACGAAAACGTGACAGAAATTATCGCTAAATTCTCAAGAAATATAAATCAAAACTTAAGCTCTAGAATGTTCATAAGTCATAGATGCAAGTACAAGTACAAGTTGAATCACTAAAATAAGATATTTTGGGTAGTACACAGGCGTATACAATCCATGCGTAGCCATATCTCGATAAACAAAAGAATAATTGAGAATATTGGCGGCATTTTTTTCACAAATAAATATAATAAGTTTCTTACTATTTCAAAATTATAGACCGTTGATAAATTTATTGCGTATTATGTCAGTGTGGCATACGCGCTGATTTTATTGAGTCAGAGCAGTTTTTAAGCGAACAAAAATTATTTGCTACCAACCAAAGAGCCCTCAGGAAATTGTAAGAGACCAACGGCGTTTTAATTTTCTAGTAAAAATTACATAAAAACACGATTCTTTCGTCAAAGACTTCAAACATCTCTAACCCGATATCGTCAGATTACTGTTACTAGTATACTTCCCCGCGGTAAGATATGCCTGTCGTAAGAGCTGACTAAAATCCAATATGCACAAAGTCTGTTATTTGGCTTGCCTCGAAAGTTCGTCATAGTCTTGTTAAAAAAAGTGCTATAATACTTATTGAACCGATATTATGGACTTTGAATGAGTTTTCTTCTAATGAAAAGACATTGGAAGGCCAATCGAGAACTGTCGCCAGCCATTGATTTTGATGAGTGTTCAACTGGTAGTAGCAAAAGCTACAGGGCCTGACCAGAGACGTAAATCTGGTACCATGGATAGCAGTTAGTCCTTAGAGTTCGCTCTAATCTGTTTATTGGGTTTGGCCTTTTGAGAAGATTCGTGCGGTTTAAACCTAAAAGCAGTTAGAATTGAAAATTCAATTCAGTGTGGCGTCGCACTGCGGCTGGGTGTCGAACCCACAGCACGGCAGAGGTCTTTGGTCGGCCTCGAACCCGACCAAGGTGGAAAAGATGTCCCTTCGCACTAATCAATTGGAACATAATAATACTTGCAAAAAGCTGGTAAAGCAACGTTCTAAAGAAAGATGATGCGTTAGTTAGTCGACTTTGGAACGAAATTGTAGCCCATGCACGATTCTTTTTTGAAAACTTTGAAAATCCAATAGATTTCCAAGTCTTCCAAGTTAAAGTAGTCTACCTTTTGAACCGCCAAGTTCTACTGTAATGTAGGTTGTACCAACTTCTTGGTTCTTTCAAAATGAACACTATTTGAAATTCACTGCTATACATTGTTGTAGTAATAGATCTTGTTGGATTTGACCTCCAAAAGTGTATTTCTTTATTTTTCTCAGTCGGGAAATGGCACAAACCCTGCAACCGGTACTAGAGTCCGCTATGAGTCTTTTTGTAGAAGTCTCGTGCGAAGAAGAAATGCATTATTAAATCGATTGATGGATTTCGAGAGCCTTTGCTATATTTTTTTAGCCAACATGTCTAACCAACTTCACGTATTCGAATGTATCGTCGTGAAGTAAAAGTTTTCTACGATATCAAGACACTTCCTAAATGCTCAATGTCTAAGAACTTGTGTCTTCGAGTAATTTTTGTGAAATTTTCAATATTTTTATAGTAATAATACCATTGAAAACCCTAAACTATCGAATAATCCAAAAAATATAAGTTTAGAGTTCGGATTTGTAATTTGGCGAAAGTATCCATAATTTTTCAAAATGGATCACCGATTTTTAAAATTCATCAAATTCCGTAAATATTTATTATATTTATTTACTTATTCTTAAAATGTCTTAAAAAAAAATAAATAAAATAATTTTATTAATAAAAAGTAAAAAAATGCAATTTTTCTGACTTGCAAGTAGATAAAACCCCTTAAGTAAAAATGGTCTCTCTGGAGCCATATATTTTAAGTATAATTTTTTCTAAGCATTTTTCATTGATCTAAACAACAACACGTCCATTTATTGTGTGTGCCCCTGCAGCTTTGGAAGCAATTTAAAATAAGTGTCACGACGCGCCTGAAAATGCAATAACCGTCACAATGAAGACGCCACCGCCACCGCCGTCGGCGCAAATATGCATAGTCATTTCGAAAGCGCGCAGCGTCGAGAACGCCGCTGGCCGACCAGCTTAAAATCGAATAAAGAATTGAACGTCTCGCTGCAACGCAACAACGCAACTTCGTGCAGACATTTCCTACTGATATTTTCCTCACACACGCCTCGTACGCACATACACACACACATATACATGTATACACTTGGGCATAAATTGTATTGTCATTGCCTGTTGAAAGGCAATAAATGTTCGCTTAATGCAATTCCAATTAATTGAATGCGTTCTAACACTAACGGAATTATAAATGCTTACATGTTTATATACTCTTCGGTGTGTCGCTTGGTTTTCGAACGGTCATAAAGGTTTCGTTAATCGCCGCTCTTGTACTGGCGCGTCGATAAAGCTGTTTCTTTGCGCGTGCTGTCGCTCGGCCCTTCGTACGTGGCGATCTGTGTGTGGAATTAATGCATTTTTTTGTTTTTATTTTTTTTTATATTTTTTTTTTTATATTTTTTTTATATTTTTTTTTATATTTTTTTTTTATATTTTTGGTTTTAATGAAATCAGTAATCAACTTTGTTGCACTCAAATCGGTTATTCAATCATGTGCTCGCTGTCCGTCCGAACGTTTAAGACTGCGTGCGTATGCGCATGCGTAAAATCATGTGCTGGTAATCGAATCATCACCTTCAATACGTTTTATGTAATTTTTATGTCTGTCACGTGAGCGTGAGTACCGGCGTAGACATGTTTCTGTTCTTACAGCACAACGTCCGCTTTGTTGTTTTTGTGCTTTGAATGGTTTGTTTTAGATTCTGATCTAATTGCAGGAATTTCGTTCGGATTTTTTTTTGTTTGTATTTTTTTTTTCATTACTTTGCATAACTCAGATGTTTACGTATACAGTAAAATTGGTCATTAAGGACGGTCCTTATAGCCAGACATCTCTCATAACTAGACAAACTTCATGATTCCTGTCATCGGACATGACAACGTTCCAATGACCAATCACCATTTAGGTGATATTTCGTTCAAATTATCTCTGATAAACGGACAAATCGTCACAGATTCACAAATTGACTTGCGATGGTGTCATTTGGTTCGCGATGGCTAAACGGCAACGAATGAGACAAGAATACATTTTAAACACACCTTTTTACAACGCCCCATCTATGGACAGCTCATTTAGCCGAAGTGTCAGGTTATGAGGAATTTCACTGTATATTTATTTATTTTAGAGCAGAGATGAGCATATTCCACCAATGGAAATCTAAAATTCGTAAACTCTTAACATTAGATAACTGCGAGCCTGGGCACTTCGAAATCCTGGCTATCGCTTCTGTGCTCACATAATTTCGAGGAAGGCACGGGACGGAAGGACCGGCTGGAGGAAAGGGGCGCTGACCTTTTTTCGGATGAATCAACCTTCCCCGGGTTGCTGGAGGAAAACACTATCGTGAACTTTCCATCCAAAGCTGCAGTTTTATATTTCATGCCCACTACAGCGTCCAAGCGAAGGTGGCTGGCCATAAGAGTAGCAGTAGACATACTGCTCCATAGCCCAGCTTTCTGTTGTGACGATCCACTCCGGTAGTAGGACAACGATATTAGGCTTGAGAGACCTAACTGTGCTCTCAAGACTATTGAATAAATTTATAGACTCGTTATCTTTAGCATCGACTGATTTTGCGATTAGACTGGTTTGGGGTGCCTGGCCACAACGGTATTGTAGGAAACTGTAAGACTGATGAGCTTGCTAGAATAGATAACTCAGGTTCATTAACTACCGAATTAGAACGAGTAGGATATACGTTGGCTTTTTGCGGTTTTCTACTGGACTGTTGAGTCTCAGACCCGCTCAGCAAGCGTTGACCAACTATCAGCTGTTGTCCAGTAGCAAGGTTTTTCTGGCTCAGGCCAAGCTCTCAGCAAGGTCTACCACTCAATAGTTGTAGGTGCTCTAATTGAACAAGTGTCCTGATCGGACAGTATTCATGCCGTAAAATTCAACATCTTACCGGAGGCTAGCTGCATTAGATGTTCAGATAGAGTTGATATAGAATCATCATCAGATCAAGGCAAAACACCTTGCATCTCATATTTTTAGACATTCAGGTGAAATAGATGAAGAAATAAAATACCTAAGCAAATTTTTTATAGGTTCAGACCCACTTTGCCGGTAGCTGATATCTACCTCCAGAATTTTTTCGTATGGCTTCACAAAGGAATGCCCTTCCAAGTCTGAGTGTGATCCCACGCCGAGGTATTAGCCACCTAATCTATGTCATTAGAAACAGATTTTTCGACCATCAATTTTACTTTGATTAACTTGGATTTACTAAGCTTCTGTGGATCCTTGGATTTGTCATACATTTCGAAAAACATGTTTTTCTCATAGTGGCCCTATATTCAAATATTGTTTTAAAACTGTATCTTCTAATAAGCTTTAACGATTTCGAGTTTTTTCGATTCAAAACATTTCAGGTTCTCTTAAATGGTTTTAAAGCTTAGTATTCATTAAAGGTTTAGTTCTACCCCCACAACCTGATTTTTCGATTTTTAAAAGTATTTTTGTTGAGTTCTAAGCTTTATTCTTTTCCTATGTTGTGTTTTCACCAGCAAGTTCTAAACTCCTTGACGGATTTTCATTTGGAAACTTAAGCAAATTATTTAAAGTTGATAAAATTTCTACATAACCTCATTCTCAGCTCAATCGTTGCAATACAAAGTTCTTCATTTTTAAAATAATTTCTTATGAAACTGTGAAATACTTAGGCTGAGAACCATTGATATCAATATAATTCGATGTGTTTTTAGCCTAAGCTGCAAACAACAAAAAAATGTTTCTCTACAATTTCAACATTGCTTCAATAAATCGCAAAGAGCGCGCATTTTTCGCAAATATTTATTTTACCTTAATAAATTCCTTGTCGCTACGTGTAGCACATTCAATGCCAGGGCTCAAAAAGTCGTGATTACAGTGAGCTGGTTTGAGTTATGTCAATATACGCACTTGAAAAATCAAGTACAAAGCAGACTAAACAAAATGCTTACTGTATTTATTTTTCAGATTATTTTTGTATATTTTTTTTTTTATTTTTTTTTTTAATTTTTTTTTTAATTTTTATTTGCAATTTTTTTTTTAATTTTTTTTTTTTTTAATTTTCTTTTAACATTTTGACTTTATTTTTTTATTCGTTTTTTTTACGATTTTTATTTTATTTTATTTAATGATTTGTGTATCATTCATTTTTGTTATTTTTGCTTTTGCAATTTTTGCTCATTTTGCCAAACTCAGAATTCTAAATAATTAATACATTTTTGTTTTGTTTTCATCACGCATTCAAAGCATTACGACCACTTATTTGCTGGCGTCTAACCCAAAGTGAAGGTCACATTTGTTTACAAAATTCAAAATGCATACGAAAAGTTATTATTTAATTCAGTACTTTGTGCTCGGCGTGTCGAAAACGTATTTCTCAATGAGCAACTGGGCATTTGGATAAACAACGCTTTGCAAAAGCAGCCGCAAAGTACTCACATTCATATTTAAGTACTTTTACAAACACACCCACAATATCTAGGGGTATGTGAGTGATCGTGAATTAGTGCTCACATGTGTTCTCTCGCAGCAACAATGCGCGCACAGATCTTCCCATGCGTTGTCATGATTCATCATTGCGAATTCTATTTCATTTACGTTTATTTTCACTTATTTTATGCCATATTTGTTGATGATCAGTTTTCATTGTTGTAGCTCTTGACACATATTTTTGCAATTACGTCTATTGTACACTTTTTTATTTACATTCTTTTTTGCATTGTTCATTTGTTGGTTTTGGCGCTCATTCATCAATTTCAGCAACGACTTGTGTCCGGTGTGTGTTTGTTGTAGCTGATTTTTAGTAAAAAATGTTAAGCGGCTTGTTTTGGGTATTAATTCCCCATAAGTATGTGGTTTTGCTGTTCTCCAATCAGAAAGTCGCAACATTTTCGGAGCAAAGTAAGAATGAAGAAATCATCTCAACGAAAAAAGGAATGTTCTTAAACATATGTATGTATATGTAACGGTTTAATTCAGTACATAAAAAGAGTGAGTTCTGTGAGTTTTCAACTAATATTATAGTAAAAACGTTATTTTTATGTATATTTGTATAAAGAATAATATTTAAATTCGATTTTTTAATCCAATACTATATATGTATGTATGTAAGCCAAAAATGTTCTAGTTCAGCTAAAATTGTTCTCTTTTAAATAGAAAATATAGTTAGATTCAAACACAGTTGACTTTTGTTCGAAAATAGTGGTCAATGTGTGAGATATGCAATAGAAATTCAAACATAATCCTTTTCCTTGCAGAAGTAATTCTGTGCATCCAAAATGGGTGGAACCGGATCAATAGTTCCCAGAGCCCACATACACCTAATATAAAAATTTTAAAATTTCCTGTTGACTTTATGCTGAATATAGCGGCCAATATTTGAGTTATCTCAACGTAGTTTACGAATAACATCATTGTGCCTAAAATGAATATAATTGGGCGAAAACTTGACCTAGCAGTCATATAACCATTACCAGAATTTTCGAACATCCGACTGATTTTGTATGATGACTATGTATAATGATTTTGGTTTTTCTAATAAATCTTATGCCGAATATACATATATATAGGTCAGTGTATAAGTTATATATGGTGTATGCATATATAAAATTGCTTAGATTCCCATCCTCTGGTTGACGTTTTACATCGTAAGGTATTTCTCTGACTTTGATTAATGCAAGTTACAAGAGTATAAAATGTTCGATTGCACCCGAACTTAGCGCCTTCTTACTTGTTGTTATTACTGTTTCTATATATTTAACTATTACGCAACGACTGGGTACGCTTTCATGTGTCACATGTGTGTTCTCCCTTTTCTTCGCTTACCTACTTCAATTGCGTAATTTGTTGCTTAGCATTTCATTTTGACTCATTTTCAATTAAAGCTGCCTTGACAGTGTTTCTAAATTAAAAAAATTAATAATTATATATATTTAGAAACGCTATGACTTCTCTGCTCCATATATGATTAAATCGCACATCCGTTACAAAACTGAAGACAAAATATTTAAAAGTCAATCGCTTTACTTGAAATATGTTTTTATTGGAAGTTGATGTGTAAGCTTTGAATTTTATGTGCTAGAATTTATTTGGATCTATTGACCTTTATAAGGGTTACTATGTATTTAAATTAATAAACAGTATCGATCAATCCATAGTTTAAATCAATTTAGGACACATAAACATGAAAAAATCCTAGTGTTTTTGAACGTTTCCGCCACCCCTTACAATCGGAAGCGTCAGCAATCTAGATCACTTGCTTTGTTAGAGAGCCAAAAGTAATAATTGGCTGAAAATATATGTACATACAACAATTATTTGATTCGGTCAAACTTCCATTATTCATTGCCATGATATGTGATAGGCATTGTGTAGGTTTCAATCAACTTTAGTTTAACGGTACATGCTCCTTTGAGTAAAAAATATTAAGACTTTGTTAATAATTTTAAAATTCTTAATTTATTCTAAATCTATATCGTCCCCCACAAAGTAGCCCCCTTGGCTGCAATACACTTGTGCAAACGTTTTTCCCAAACCCCGAAACAGATGTCAATTTCTGGAATAAGTTTCAATGCGCGGAGCGTCTTTGATTGACGCAAAAAGGTTTCCCTGGAGCGGTCGTTTAAGTCACACGCAGCTAAATCAAGCGAATACGCTGGCACGATATTGGTTGAAAATTTGGTGAAAAACTCACGAAGAATCAATGCAGTATGTGACGGTACATTATCGTGGTGCAAAAACCAAGAGTTTTCGGCCCATAATTCCGGCCTCTTTTTTACGAATAGATTCGCGCAAATGGTGCATAACAATCAAATAGTATTCATTGTTGACAGTTTGGGCAGTGGGTAGGAATTCCGAATGCACCACACCTCGATAATCAAAGAAAACTGTCACATAATCTTGAATTTTGTCTTGCTTTAACGTGGTTTTTTCAACTTCGACTCACCTTTGCCACCTCGGCCGATTGATCGTCTTATTCCGTGTCGCAAGCATAAATCCAAGACTCATAGCTAGTAATAATGCGCTTCATGACATCCTGGTGGGCGAAAAGCATTGTTTCACAGACATTAACGCGAAGTGCTTTTACTTTTCTAAGGCCCAAATGAACTTTCAAAATAAGTTTCATTAATCCTTCCGATATTCCAACAAGTTAACTGTTAATCGTTAATTCTCAAGCACCAATTTCTTTATTTTATTGACGCGACATCTGTTGGTGGTGATGGCCGTCCTGAACATAGTTTGTCGTCAAATCTTTCTTGGAACAATTTGTTCCAAACAAAAATACTTGCTCACGACAAACAATTATCACCGAAGCCTTTTTCCAACATTCTGGATGTTTCGGCACCAAAATTTGATTCCGCACACAAAATTTAATGGAACTTCTTTGTTGAATAATTTCGTTTATCTTAATAATCGCCGAATGCACTTTATGTACTTCAGAAAGACAAAGGTATGGTAAACACTAATGATTATTTTGTTGTGACATAAGGCACAGATGTCACGGACGGTTCTACCAACCTAGAAAAATATAATTTTGACGAATGGGGTTTCGTGCAAAATTTAAATTCAACAGTTTTACTATTTTTTGCCCACATACATACTACATATATGGGGAAAGTAAAGTGATCTAGGCATGGAAATTGAAAATAAATAGTTGTTTTGTAGGATTTTTTTTTTAGAAGAAAAAAAAAATTCAGAGGAAGTTTGCAAAAAAACAATCAACTTGGAAAATAAAGGACATATACATAAAACATGCATATATTTATCTTTCTTCAGCGGTTTTAGCTACTTGGTGGATAACCGACACCAATGGTTATGATTTCCGAAATCCATTCGAACTTGTTAACACACCTCGCTTGTCACTCGTTCATTTTTACACTACATACTAACTTGAAGCCAGTTTCGCTAAAAATATTAAATACTGGCTTTTAGAGTTTACCGTTTTGCTCAATGATTAGCTTGCGATAAAAGATAATATAGATTTTTATCCAGATATTATCTTTATTTTGATAAGGAGTTGGAAAATAGTTTGCATATCAAAAACTTAAACAATGAAGTATTCATTAGTAAATACGAAAAAGCGGTTTCTTGCGCATATAAGCCGCGATAAAGTGAGTTGTTTTTGTTTTCCACAAATTCCTAAGAGCATATTTCCTTGGCATTTCTTAATTATTTTACTATCGATCATAATGTGCAATTTGTGCAGCGAATAATACTTCCGTTTCCAACAATGTTACCACCGGTGTGGCTGTGAGTTTATATATAACCAGACATATGTACATACGTATATACATATTTGCGCGTGTATGTATGCATATACACAGTATAAACTTCGATCACGAATTCGCCAATGCAACTACCAAACAACAATCGAATGGCTGACAACAACAACAGCAGCAACAATAATAACAACGTTAGTGGCTATTAGTGACTTGCAACCACAAACTCTGCCGTCTGCCGTCAACTGGTAAATTAAAGCGGCGAAAAAAGTCTAGCCGCAAATTTGAGATGAGTGTCTGTCTATCTGTCTGTATGTTTGTGTGTATGTATGTATGTGTGTAGGGTATATGCGCATACTTATTAATAATTGCTTTGGTTTGGGTGGTGGAAGGTGGCGAGAAGTTTAAGTGCCAGCACGCAATTACAGCTGCAGTCAAAAGAAACACTGAGAACAACAGCAACAACAATAACAACACGAACGAGCTTACCTAAACTAACATACCTACAAATAAGAGCCACAAAGAAGGCAAAAGTCAATTTGCCATGCCAACAGACGCTCGCACACACACAAGCAAGTGGCATGCATACAAATACGTTAAAGGCTGTGTTTGTGTTTGTGTGTGACTTTGGCTCTGTGCGCTTGCAGCAAACGCTTTGCGTCTCGATTGCCAATTTTTCAAGTGCAAGTTCAATACAAAAGCCGGCGAGTGAGTTAATTCGCTGCGCTTGTGTGCATGTACATGTAAATGTATGTATCTGTGTGCATTTTGTTTTTGTTGTTAAGTTACAGCAAAGGCGGGTATAATAAACAATAGATAATAGAGTAAATTATTGCCTTTATATGAATTAATAGTTTCTTATTATTGCTTGATTTTTTATTAACAATTCATGTGACATATCAAGCGATATTTCAAAGCTATAATAAGCACGTGATTGAGCGCAATAATTATAAATTTTTATTAGCCAACTTAATGTATATATTTTACTGTGGAATCAGACTTCGTTCGTGTTGGCAAAGCTAATATTGAGACACATTTTTAATGCAAATTTTTACTGATATGTTCTCTTTGTTTATGCGCTTTTGGGCATATTTTTGAGTCAAGTGAAAAATCCTACTTAGAATATCGAAATAAATTCCTAATGAGGAGCCTCGATCACCCTACTTTTTTAAAGAAAAAACACAGAAACCTCAAATTTAATGAGTAATATTTATTATGAAAATGAAAGAACATTCATATTCGTGTCATATTGGGCGAAACAGCTTCGGAAGCGTACGCTAAAATTGTAATAGTGTATGGTTGTCTCCGCGCACCCCCCGCCCGAAAAAAGCTCGCATGAGCAAGTCGAAGGTGAAAACGATGATTATTGCCTTTTTTGATAGCCGTGGAATCATCCACAAAGAATTCGTTCCACCGGGGAAAACTGTGAATCAAATCTACTATTGCCAAGTACTCCAAAGATTGCGAAAACGAGTCAACAGGGTGCGCCCAGACATCGCTCGTAACTGGACCCTTCATCATGACAACGTGCCGTGCCACACCGCCCTCAGCGTGTCCCAGTATTTGGTCTCTAAAGGGATCGCCGTGTTGCAACAGACGCCTTATTCGCCCGACATGTCACCCTGCGACTTTTTTTTGTTTCCTAAAACAAAATCGGTGGTCAAAGGAACCCATTTTGAGTCGATTACGGACATCAAGGCCGGCGTGACGAGGGTACTCGCGGACATCCCAGTCGAAGCGTTCAGAAATGTTACGAAGCATGGAAAACGCGCTGGAATCGCTGTATAGCTGCCCAAGGGGACTACTTTGAAGGGGATGGCAGAGTTGTAGAATAATTTTCAAATATACGGTTTTTATAGAATCATTCTCATTACTTAATTGTCATACCACGTAGTTGTAGATCTTTTTATGAACTTTCTTGCATAGCCTTTGTATATACTTTGGGCACTTTGTAGAGCCTAAAGAAAAGTCCTTTGCTGAAATTCAATTGAACGCTTTGGGATTAATTCCTGATTCTTGTTTTCCGTCTTAAACCATTTTTAACCCTTTAAAATTCAACCAACCCCTACTCTTTCTGATTACAGATCGTCGGTAAATTATTATTCCTTTCATTTTGGTTAGGTGGAGGAAGATAACTCTTACATTGGTTTTCATCTCACATTATTTTTTTCCTTCGAAAAATTATCGTCATTGTTCCATTGTTCTTGTAATGAAATTTAAATTGATTTTTTTTGTATAGTGTTGTTCATAGAAATGAATGAGCAATGTTGGAAAATGCATAAATGAGTCCTCAATTATTTTTAGAAAAAAAAATAAATAATATTAAATCAGAAGTTACATTTATTAAAATTAATTTTTAATTTATTCATAGAAAATGTTTTAGTCTATAGCTTATTATTGTATATTTCCTCTCACGTTGTGACGCACTCATGTGACCTTAAAGTGCGTGCTAATGAAATGCAAATAAAAAGTGCAAAATTAATTAAAATTCATACATACATTAAAACAAAGTTTAATTTATGCCAAAACAACTACTTTATTGCGATGACTAATGCTCTCCTGTCAAGCTTACTTATATTATATGCATATTGTATGTACATATGTTCAGTATCAACATGTTGGTTATTTTTTCTACCGGCACTTTTCGACTTGTATTACTGAAAACTCTCGCCCAGTTGTGAATTATAATATCATTCTTACTAAATTGGCAGTTAATTTTTAATGCCAAGGTCACGTGTGTTTTATTATGCCACTTGTTGCGAGCTCATCTCTTGAAATTGTTTGGAGTTCAAGTTTGCTTTCGGTTTTGTTTTTGGTTCATTTTGGTTAGGCATTTTTTCTTCTTCGCTGTTCCAGGAATGTGAAAGTAAATTGAGGCAATTACGAGAAAATTAACTATTATCGTTTGTAGATTATGTGTATGTTAAAGGCCGAAAAAATATATTTGATGACAAAAATTAAGCTAATTTGTGCTTTTGATAGCAAAAAATATGCTTTGATGTCATAATGGGTAGAAGAATTAAAATAGCCGTAAACATCCTAATGATCAGATAAAGAAAGCAATTTTGTCTCTACGAAAAACACTGCTTTCAAATCTTTGCATCACTCAGAACCTCAGAAAAGCTCTTAACCTTGAACCATTGGATTTTGACCACCTTTATGGCAATTTGTGGATATCATGCCAATATAAATGTTCGTCTTAAGAAGCAAGTCTATCAGACACCCAATTGTCGAGTGCATGCCTCCACGATGAAAAAAATCTTAATCGGAAGGGGCCAAGTCTGGAGAATACGATGTATTGTATCCTGAAACGATTTTACTTTGTGTGATGGTGCCTTGTCGTCTAACAAAATTACTTAGCCGTGCCTTCTGACCAATTCTAGTCGTTTTTCGATCAATGCATGCTTCAAATTGATCATTTGTTGTCTGTATTAACAGTTTCAACAGGATTTTGAAGCTCATGATATACCACACCTTTCAGATCCTACCAAATACAGATTATTGCCTTACCGAATCAACCTGTTTTTCAGTCGATGTTGATGATTGTCCCGGATTAAGCTATGATTTTCTCCGTTAATGATTTTTAAGATAAATCAATTTTTCATCGCCAGTGACAATTCGTTGCAAAACTGATTTTATTTTGTGTCAAAATCTTACAGGAGTTAATTTATCAATTAGCCGGTCTTTACTCGATTAAAGCGCTAATTGAGATCGATTTATCATGAAAAAATCTTATTTTAGTACATTAATTCTTAATCAGATTCAAATCGAGTTGAAACTGGAATGCAACTCTGCGGGTTGCTGTCCACAGTGTAAAATTGGCTATGTTCAACTCTTCAGGTTGTTGTCCAGGCTGTAAGTTTGGTTGTGTGCGTGGATAAAATAGCAATCAGCTGATGAATTTTATTCCAGAATAAATACAAAACGAAAAACACAAGCAAGTATAACAGCTGATCGTTAATTTAGCCTTTCGTTAATCGGGTAGTCGGCTAGGCGAAAGACAACAACTAATTTCTCAATTATAATTTTAATGTACTAAATTAATTTGGCTGTGCGAAAAGGCTATTATTCATTAAAGGCTAATTACAACAGCCGAATGTAATATTTTAGGCACAAAACTATATAACAATCGGTAAATTAATGATATGACATAATGATACGATAATTGTAGCTGTAAATATTTATAATTAGCTTGAAATTAGGAAGAAGAAGCGTCTGTTGATAACCAGCTGTTGCATCAGCAGGTTTATTACCTTTGTCTGCTGATAATCAGCTGTTGCATCAGCAAGTTTATTACCTTCCCGATAAACTTTACTTGCCTGTTAAGTTGGCTGCGATTTCTCCAGTATTTCGAAAGGCTAATATTCATAATAGCGCGACTAATTTGGGACTGATTTGCAGCAAATTTCGTTTTTTGAATTTTGACTTATGCAGTTATTACTTTAACGTACCATAAAAGTACTTTCGGCACCCGAACAGCGACGTGTTGATACCCACAAAAATTATATTCGCATAATCTGCTGCTCATAATGACTTCCGAAAAAAAATTTTGGTCAAATTTTGCAGTACTCGTATTAACAAAAATATTGTTGTTTTGGTGAAGCCACCGCTAGGCCGCACGCGCAGGATGATCGGTAGGTGGTGAATACAGTGAACACCAGTGTTTTCCTTCACGCAACACTTCCGCGAATATGCGAAAACATGCTTGTTCGTTTCCTACTTTGTTCCAACCTCAGCTGAAATTCACAATAACAACAATAAGCGGCAGAAATAATACGCAACAAATAATGTTTACTGCTTGTAAATTGCTGCTGTTTTTATTGCCGCTGCGCCTGCGCGCGCAACTATTGCTGCCTGCGCTTGCACATTAACGTGTGTTGCCAACATTTTTGTTGTTATTTTAAATTTTTATTTCTGTTTTTTTATTTTTTTTTGTTTTCGATACAAGTTTGACCATTTTTTATTGGCTTACCACTGCGTTTTTGGGCTTTCTTCTTCGTCTGCGGCTTCCTCCCCGTTAATTTGTAACATTAAAATTCATTGGCGGTGCAGCTGCGTCTACGCTTGAGGTGATAGTGTAATTGATGGCGCAAAGCAATGGTGGTCAGTGGTGGTTGCAGCGCCGCCAAACGCTGTAAATCGTTGCGAATTTATTTGGCGCTTGGCGCACGCTGTTAACTTTGCATAGTTTCTTTGTGTGGCGTGTTTAATCGCTGTTAATTTTGCAGTAGGCGAACACGAAAATGCTTTCAATACAATTGCACATGTTTGTGGGTATTACAATTGTATTTATTTGCTATTGATTTGGATTCCGGGTAATGAAAACTCCTGCCGCACATACAGTTGTAAGTATTTGAACACAAAAACAATAAATACATATGTGCAATAGTAAAATTTTAATTGAATCCAATTGCATTCTGGTCGAAGGCGCGCATTAGGCTGTTAATTGCTTTATTCACAAATGAGTTGAGCGAAAAAACTCTATCAGCTGGTAATATTCCGTTAGAACGCTATAAAGAACTAGTGAAAGAAATGAGTTATGCTTTTAGAGGTCATCGGGGTTATTTTGCACTGTTTTTTCGTTTAATGTTAAAAAATAATTGAAATATTGTTTGAATTATAAATTAATATTTATATCTATAAAAATATCACCAAGTAAGAATCTGAATATTTTACTAAACTTTTACTATAATTAACTAATAAATATAATTTTTCAGTATTTTTCTAGTTAATATTACCTTTTTAATTATAATTTTTATTTTTATTTTATAAATGGTATTTTTAATGTATTCGTATTTTATGTAAATGCTTTTCGGAAATATATTTTTTTTCATTTATAAACTTGTTTTAATTCAGTGTTGTATATTTTTTTAATAATATTATTTTTTTGTATTTTTTTATAAACTTTTTATTTTATAATATTTTTTGAAATAAATATTAAAAATTGTTTTATAAAAAACATTTTAATTTATCCATAATAGTTAGGTATATTATTTTATTTCTTTGTATTAATATTTATTTTGATTTATTTTTTATTTAATAATATTAGGTGTACAATTTTGCTTCCGCCGTTTTCCAATAGATGTCTCTAGGGTCAAGCACTAGTCGATTAAATCGTTTTATATCGATCTTGGACATTTGTGTCAACATTAACCCAACAAAATATTTGTAGAGATCTGTTTGCATCCCAAACTTATTCTCAACTGAAAATGTCACTTTTTGAGCCGAATTCTCGACATTTGCGGAAAATTTTGCTTTTCTTTTTTAATTCCAAAAAAAATGCGGCTGAGGCTCATCGAAGGCTTACGGATACATACGGTGAGACTGTCCTAAGTGAAAGAACATGTCGCAAATAGTTTCAACGTTTTAAGAATGGTGATTATGAAGTCGAAGACTGGCATGGTGGTGGAAGAGAGAAGATTTTCGAAGATGCTGAATTGGAAGCTTTACTCGACCAAGATGCGTTTCAAACCCAAGAGGAATTGGCCGAATCGTTGGAAGTGACACAGCAAGCCGTATCAAAACGCCTCAAAGCCATGGGGATGATTCAGAAACAAGGAAACTGGGTTCCTTACGACTTGAAACCAAGAGATGCCGAACGGCGCTTCTTTGCATGTGAACAGCTGCTTCAAAGGCACAACCGAAAGGGTTTTGTAACTGGTGACGAAAAATGGGCCCACTGCGATAATCCTAAGCGAAGAAAGTCATGGGGAAAGCCTGGACATGCCTCCACGTCGACGGCAAAACCGAACATTCTCGACGCCAAGGTCATGCTCTGCATTTGGTGGGACCAGCTGGGGGTGATATATTATGAGCTGCTAAAGCCAGGTGAAACCATCACAGGAGATCGATACCGAACGCAATTGATGCGTTTGAGTCGAGCACTAAAAGGAAAACGGCCACAGTACGAGGAAAGACACGAAAAAGTCATTCTCTAGCATGACATTGCTCGGCCTCACGTCGCAAAGGTGGTCAAAAAATATTTGGAGATGCTGAAATGGGCCGTATTCTCCAGACGTTGCTCCATCTGACTACCACTTGTTCCGATCGATGGCACACGGTCTAGCTAACGAGCACTTCATACTTGGATGAGGAGTTCTTTCGTCACGGAATACGCATGCTGTCAGAAAGATGGTCAAAAGTAGTAGCTAGCGACGGCCAATATTTTGAATAACATTTTTGTAACTATTTTTATACAATAAAGCAAAAAAAAACGGCGGAAGCCTAATATTAATATTAATTTTAATGTTTTAAAATATTTAATTATATTTATTATTTTTTTAGTTATACGGTCGTTTTTTAATAAAAAATAATTAGTGAAAAAATTATTATATAAATAATAAATTTAATTTTTAATTAAACTGTAATTATTCGTTTTTACTACTTCTTAAATTATATTTTTTATTTATATTTCATTTATGGTATGTTTGATTTTTTCTTATTTTACATGAAAACAATTTCAGAAACAGTATTTTTTTAATTTATTAACATTTTTTAATTCAATATTGTATAAATTTTTTTGACATAAATATTAATAATATTAATAGTAAATAAATAAGTATGTGGAAATACCCTAGAAATGCAAAAAATATCGTCATTACCACGCTTGTCAAGTGCGACTGTTTTTGCGGACATTTAATAACTCAGCACCACTACATGCAAACAAACAACTTGCGCATTTGCATATGTATGACTTTTTAAATATTGATTATGAAAAATGTGCAGCCTTTTCACTTTCGAATTATTACTGTAAAGTTTTATGCGCTTGCTCTCAACCGCCGATCATACATATGTCACACAAGCACATGTGTTTGTGTATGTGTGTCTGCTTTCGTTAGTTTGTTAACATAAAAGTTTTCCTTCGGCATTTGTTGCAGTTGTTGCTATTTTTGTTTTCTTTTCATTTTGCTGAAATGAATCAACAGCTGGCTTTACAATCCTGTTCACCTTTATTGAAGGTCATTTGTTTTGTAAGGTCATAACTGTGGTGCCATAACTTGCTTGAATCATATTAGGTGCGTCATAATATTTTTTGATATTCACTGGATCAATTTTTGTATTTAATTGTTAGGAAACAAATTTTTAAAGGCTCTAGAAGCAAGCTGGGTCAACATACCCTCATATATGTGAATTATAGATACTGTTATTAAAGGTTCAAAAAGTGTTAAATTTTTGTGTTAACTGCAAACCGACCTGTACACGAACGCTTAGGTGTTTTAAGAAGCTTTACTTAGTTTTGTTCGGTTTGGATTGGAACTGGAAGTCTGCGAAGCGAGCATACTGATTTGCTGAGTGGATTTTATTGTTTCACACTATTTATTTCTCCTTTAATACACGCTTTGAATGTCTTAAATTTATTTCGAGTCATTTCTGTGGAAGAAAAGAAGTGGCAGCAAAATAATCCTAGTTCAAGTGTGTGGATGCAAGAGCTTGTAGAGTGTGCTGAAGTTTTTTTTTATGTGGTTCGTTACTTATTAAATCCTTTGTCATCATGTCAAGAGACAACCCTAATGTACTATATTACCTTTCCACAAGTTCTGAGCTCACTCCAGGTTTCCAAACAATATCAAGACTTTCTTCTTGACGTACGCTGGATTTAAAAGCACGAAAGTCGATGCGATACTGGCTTCGTTGGAACATCGGAAGGATCAGTGAAAATCATTTTAAAAGATCATTAGGCCTCAGGAAAGTGAAATTACGGTTGGTTACAAAATTACTGAATTAAAAAAAAATTGTGTCGCGTTAACGTTTGTGAAACAATGCTTTCCAACTACCAGAATGTGATGAAACGTTTATTACTGGCGCTGAGTCTCGAATCTACGCTTACAACCCGGAAGCAGTCGGCCTAGTACCGTGACTAAGGTGAACCGAAGCCCAAAATACCACGTCAAATCAGGTCAAAGATCAAAGTTATGTTGACAGTTTTCTTCAATTACAGAGTTATAGAGACGAGCTACACCTCGAATTCCTTTCAACTGGCAAAGTCTTACTATTTTTTGAACCTTTTTCGGCTCACCACTCGATTCTCGGTTTGCTAAGTTCAATCTCTGACATGTTTATTGCCAAAAAAGAGAGCATTAGCTCTATAATTCTCATGGGCTCTACTTTTAAACAAGCTGTTTCTTCGTTTCGTCATTCTCCAAAATATGGCATGTCGATGATTGCACTGATCAGCTCTCAGTAGGGACTATTGATTGGTGCCTTATGAAACCTTATGAAGTTCAAACTGTCTGCCAGTTTGCCGGTTGCAGCAATGATATAAGTACTTAATATTTATATAATTATAAATGTACATCGATACAAATATACATTTCGCATGCATGAGCCTCTTGAATACGTAACGGTTGATGCTAATGTCGCGAAACCCGTCTACCCGGTTCAAGCGCCGCCGCAACGCAACACTCGCGCATTGTCTTCGGCTGCATTTCCAGCATTTCTTTCCACACAATTTTACTTCCAGTTTTCTTTTTGTCGTTTTTTAACATGACTATTTTCAATTTTGGGAAAAACCACTCTCACACACACACACACACATGTGCTCGTACTTTTGCATTCTTCGGCTACAACAAAAACATGAAAATATTAACTTGAAACAAATACAAAACAAAAATGGCCAGGCAAACCGGTTGCATTATATGACACCTGTCACCTGCTACCAAAAAGGTTGCGCAGCCGCAAGTAAGCGGCGTGTAGCTTCTCTTTTATTTTTATTTCAATATTTTTAAATTTGTATGTTTTTTTTATTTTTGTCTTGTCTGAGAGCGTGGTAATTCGTCAATAACAGTTCGAGTATGCACAGCCGGCACTTGCTTCGCACCCAGCAATTTGCTTGTGGCCGCTTTGTCCACGCGCTTGTTGTGCGCCTGTGCAGCGGAACTACTCTGTCTTATATTTATTTAAAATCTTCTTCGCATTTCTTATTTAAATATAAACAATTTTATTAGTTCGTGCCAGCAAAAGTTTAATTATATGCTCTTGTTGCTCGCACTTCGTTTTAATATAGCCTACTTACCTTGCAACATGCTGTGGCAACTACTTGTGTGCGCGCGCGCCTATTGGCACCCAGACGTGAGTTATAGTTAAGTTCGCCTCCAATTGTGAAACTGGGTTGGGAAGCGCGAGTGAGCGTTCGTTCGTGTGCGCAGTATGTGTGTGTGTGTGTGATCGTTCCAAAGGCCACTGCCGAGTGAAATGTGGGGACAACAGTTGCGCTGTGCTGTGCAACTTGAACTCGAAATGTGGTTCCTAGCTGGTAAGACAGCTGTCACATTGGGAGTAATGGCGACATTGCGGCATATAAAAATTAACCCAATTCAGCGGCGTAAGTCAAACGACGCCAACACATATTTTTAAATACTTTTTATTTTATATACCCTAAACGCCGTATATTTTTTGCCAAGAAGTTTCTAATTCCCCAAAAAAACCTTGGAGAATCAACTGAAATGCAAAATAACATAACATCACTTTTCTAAGTTTACAGGCGAAATAAAAACGATACAATAGAAGCCATTCATATAGAAACAAAATTTTAGTATTGGTTATAAACTGGTTATATCTGTCAGCGGAAGCTGGAAATTTTATGATGCAGTGAATCGTAAACAATAAAAACTCAACTTCGATTTTTTTTGATGATACGTTGTTTTGTATTTTTGGTGATAATATATTGTAAATATAAATGATCAGTGTAACGAGCCGAGCCAGCCAGTCGATATAGCCATGTTCGTCTGTCAATCTTTCTGTTTGTATACATATGTACATATATACGAACTAGTCCCTAAGTTTTGAGCTATCGATCTGAAATTCCGCATCCGGCCTTCTCTTCCTAAGAAGCTGCTCATTTGTCGGAATGGCCGTTATCGGACCATACAAACTGAACGATCGGAATCAAGTGTTTGTATGAAAAGCTTGTTTACTTGACGAGATGTTCTTACGAAATTTGACGTAGGTTATTATTTAAGTCAAAGTAAATTGTCCGGATGCCACTATGGCATATAGCTGCCATACAAGATGAACGACCAAAATCCATTTCTTATATGGAAAAGTTTTTCATTTGACATGATACCTTTACGAAATTTTGCATAGATGATTACCCAAGACAAAGCTAAAATCTCTGAAAATATGTTGCAGATCGAACCACTATAGCATATGGCTGCCATACAAACTGTTCCATCAAAATCAAGCTTTTGTATAGAAACCTTATACTTTGTGAGGGGTATTTAGCTCCGGTGTCAACGTAGATAATGTTTTTTCTTGTTTTATAGTATATAAATATACATATGTATATTTAAAACTTCAATTGATATTTTCTTAAAAGTAAGCATTTGTTTAAGTATGGTGACAATAAACTTGTCTTTCTTTTACTAATTAATTTCTACTATTTTTTACTTTTAGGTCACTCATCGTACAACTGGTGAAGTTATGGTGCTGAAAATGAATCAGTTACGTGCAAATCGACCAAATATGCTCAGGGAGGTGCAGTTGCTGAACAAATTATCCCACCCAAATATATTAAGGTAAGTTGCAAAAGTTTTAAGAACGACATAATGGGCGCGCTTGCCTTTATTTTTAAATATTCCGCAAATCAATGATTTTTTACTAGTTGTTCAATGTTATTAAATGAAAAGTTAAACAATTAAAAAAAATTTAAATGCATGGCAACTCTATTTGTAAAAATTTATAAAGTGTGAGGTTATTACTGTTAAATTAACTTATTGGGTTATTCGCTAAGAAATTTTGTTTTTTAATATATTGAGTGCGTTGGTTTATGCATGAAATTTGCTAACTTTAGCGAAGATAGGGTTGCCATCAAAACTTTTCTTTATACAAATATAAAATATGAGAGGCGTAACTCTTCCGAAGGAATAATTTTGTACTTGTTATTTGTATGCATACGCAACACAATATTTTCGAAGTTGACAACCCTGCTTAAATTTTTTTTATGAAACAGCCTTTTAATGAAGGTCTAGGTTTATGTAGCAATTTTATATTGCAAATTAAATAATATTAATTAAATTATTTAGAAACCATAACCCTGGCAACCCTCGTCGCCAACTTACCGATTATAGTGATACTTTGAATCGAACGATAGTAATACAAAGGCAGTACTTTTGAAAGTGTTTCATTAAAATTTTGATATATAAA
Organism: Bactrocera dorsalis; assembly: GCF_023373825.1. Taxonomy (NCBI): domain Eukaryota; kingdom Metazoa; phylum Arthropoda; class Insecta; order Diptera; family Tephritidae; genus Bactrocera; species Bactrocera dorsalis. The sequence goes on along the minus strand of NC_064304.1, from coordinate 37,966,165 downwards.
ATTCGGTAATATGGCAACTCTGTTAAAATTATTTTTTACAAACCAGCCTTCCAATGAAGGTTTAGAGTTATGGAGCAATTTTGTATTGCAAATACAATATTAATAATATCAATTAATTATTTTTTCGAATTCACAGATAGGGTTGCCATTCGTTCCTAATGTTATTTCATTTTCATGCCGTTTAAATGTATAGTATGTATATACATATTTGTCATATACGTATACATACGTGCAACGCTCTAGCCATATTTTATTAGCTGGAACACTACGAATTAATATCCCGAATCGTGGTGAATTAACCTAGTTTCTAGCGTGCAAACTTGTCAAACACCACTTCATAAATGACAATCCGAAATGCCTACTCTAAATAGTAATTCCTCTTCAAAAAAAACAACAATGTGTGGCACACTGTGTGCCATTAAGCAACTCCTCGCGACTTGACTTGTTATTGAATCAACATTTTGCTCTTGGCTCTGCACTCTGCACACAAAAAGTTCTCATCATTAAACAGCGCTTAGTCTCATAACCTAAAAAAGAAGGAATAAGAAGTGTGCTAACAACAAAAAGCAGACGACGACGACGACTCATTAATTACTGTTTACAAGCACTAACAGGCAATATGCTGAAAACTCACCAGCAGCAGACACACACAGAAGCACCATAAACATCATAAACACCAGTATGAAATAGTTGGAGAACTGCTACTGTCGTTCGTTCGTTCGAGTTGGCAACCAAGAGTGCGCGTCCAAGAGCTGGTAGCCGGTTCTCGGTGCTCGGGCCGCCGGTGCATTAAATGGGGGAAGTATTGCAAATTGAAAGCAGCACAATTTCGCGGTTGCTGATGGCTATATACATATCTACATCATATAGGTATATGTATAAAAATATGTATATGTATTGCTTGCAGTGTGTAGCGTGTCAGTCAGTTCGTTTGACGTACCAATCTTACTCACTCTCTCGGCCACTGCAGCAGGCACAGTTAGAATTTTATATATACTCATATACTAGCTTGTTAGCATGGTGTATTATCTAGTTGCTATTGTTGTTGTTGCATTTTGATGTGAAGAAAACGCATTCTTGACTGTCAGGTGAGTGTCACAGCAGCATTCTTGCCAAACCAATTGTAATAACTCTTTGTTGACAACTATTTTCCAAGAGTCAAAGTTCTAGTTAGCTGCACTTAGACACTTGCTGGCGCAAGTTAGTTAGGTTTTTAGGTAGGTTTGTTTTACAGAAATCTTGCACTTTTGTAATAGCTATCGAGTTAGGTACAGCGTTATATAAAAACACGTACTACTTGGGCGCAAGAGATCGTACTCTGCTTGGAAGACCGAGCGACAAACGAAATAATTCTATAATATTTTTATAGTACTAACCTTAACTAGAACACTGTCAAAGTTGTATCACATCTCATAGCATCGTTCTCAAGTTATTATCCTCAAAGTGACGATGCTTGTTTTTATAATCGAAAAAGTGAAATATCGTCTTTGCTCTTTCACCACGCTAACGCTCTGATTCCGTCATCTTGATATACATATGAATGATAAGTTACACGGATTGCGTTGCCGTTCCCATAACAGTCGGGGTTAAGTAACCGGAATGTACACGGATCTTTATACGGCCAAGAACTGTCAACTCGGCATCATACCTCGAAATTATTTCAGAAATGTTTTCTGCCGCTGCAACAACCACAACGGATTGCGCTATGTAGTAGATTCCATCCACCATATTTCACAAATAGGATTCCTGGCGATTATTTACTCTTTCTCAGATTGAAAACGGGACTCGTTGGAAAAATATTTCGCTCAAATAAGGAGGTAAAATTGAGAAAAAACGTACATTCAGAAGACCTCGAAGCATCATTCTTTGAATTGTTATCAAATATTGAAATGCTTTTAAGAAATAGATGCGTTTACATAGGCCTGATACTAATTTTGACAGTTGACGTGGCAAGCCCAATTTGTATGGGAGCCAAAAACTTTTTAGGCAGAGTTTAATAAAGGCAAATTGCAACACAAGCACTTTTAATTCATATATAACGTCCCTAACGTTCTGGAACACAGTTCCAAATATGACGAAATCTTTTCTATATCATAAGGGGTTATTCTGAATAAAAGCATCGCTCCAAAGTACCTCTCACCGTACAGATAAAATCGTCCATATGTGTCTTATATTAAAAATATGGTTAAAGTAATACATATAGGTCCGGAATATCTGGTACCGAAAATGGATAAAATCAAGTCATACCTTCCCCTAACCCTTTACATTCCTTCAGCATGAGAGCAAGGTAAAAGTACTAAGATCAATTAAATTAGAAGAATTTTAAGATTAAAAACGTATCTAATTATATCGTCCCTTGTATTTTTTACACAGCATGCGCTGTCTTCCCTCCAGTCTTCTCAAAAAAATTGAACTTTACTTTGGTCTTAGGCCATCAATCGTGTAAATAGGAATCTCCTACGAAATGTTGAGGAAATTGCAAAAGATACGTCGCAATAAATGTCACATCCCACCATCCCGCCATAGCATCACAGCCGCTAAGCTGTTTAACTGCGCGCAACACAAAGGTTCATAGCCGCTCGAGAGGTGTTTCGCTTTGTTTGACGCCTTTAGCGCTTAAAAGCCTTTTTCCCTCTCCCTCTTTACACCCGCTGAAGTGACTTCCGCGAAGTGTGCGAGGCGTGCGTTGTTGTCAGCTCTTAGCGCAGACTGTTGTCATCCTTCTGCCATATTATGTACATTTTTCTATCAATCTCAGACTACGTGGTATTGTAGGTGTGTTCCAGAAGAATGTTTCTACTTTTCGTAGGCGGTTAGCTCAAAGCGAAATGCAAGTTGTAGACAAAATAAATGCATAAAAGTTAGTCGATTGCAGTCCTTTGTAGTCTGTTAAGGTGTTATTTCTTAATATTCTACATATTTACTTAAGCAAAAGAGTTCATAAAAAGAAATGTTGTTTTCTATTTACGTTAGGTCAGTACCCTAAGCCAAAATCACAGCAAGTATTATCTCATTGTGTGCTAGTCATATTGCTATTGGTTTCGTTTGTGTTAAGTTCCTAAAAATGCGCTTTTATCTCAGACCTAATTTTTTTTAGTGAAACTAACTATAAATGTGATTTTATCGATATTAATCTTCAACAATCGATTTTTGTTACAATTTCTCTATTCTTTCATCGTTTTAAAATTGTGGCTCCATTGAACTTCTCCAATGTCTTCCATAAAAGTGTGCGTTTGCATTTTCATATAAATATGCCGGCAATTAATTTTTTCAATAAGCCATTTTCAGAGTACAAGCTCTTCCATTTGGATTTATATATAACACTTAATGCTAATGCATTACTTTCATAAATTACAAAAATTAATCTCTGTAATATATTCATTTCGGTAAAAAACACTTTATGCGCCCATAAATTGAATGTGTAGCGTTTTTTGTTAATCTGACAATTAAATTCTTTGATATACCGAATTGTAAACATATGTACATATATTCTTTGTCTTAATTTTTTTCGAGGCATCCTCATAAAGATAGACGTTTCTTTGTTTAAAGGCATTTCCGCATAATCATAAAATATTTTGCAATTATACAGTATTTATTATGTTCTCAGAGGAGGTGGGAGACCGAGAAAAGTTATTAACTCAAGTCATTACCCCGATTAAGGATAAGCGTGGTTCTTCGATAATTCTATAAAGATTATAAGAAAATTATAATATATATGAAATACACCCACATGTTTGCTGATATTTTATTGGTCTTTAACGATGTTTTACCATTCGATAAAGAGGGTTATAAAGAATCCTACAGCTTTTAATAATAATCGATTATCGATGTCTTCATATTCTATCTTTTGTTTTGAGTTTAACATATATTGGGCATCCCACGGATTTTACGAATCCCTGATCAGTTAACAGAATGTTTGGAAAAATCTTGATCAACTCTGTGTAGAACTGGTCCTGGGATAGTACTTACGGCGCTTTGTATAACACAATCGTGACACGAGATTATTTTTCCTCTCTTGTAAATGGGTCGTCTCTTATTTAGCCTGTATTTTTGATTCAGAAGTTTGTATGGAAATTTGTTATTGCCACTAGCTAATCTTCTAAATATATACAGGGTGGGCCCAAATAACTGTCGCGCTTTATTTTTTGTAGAAAAAAGTTTATTTTTTTGATATTTTGGGCAAATTAAACAATTTTATTTATTATAAAAACTGTTGGCTTACATTAGGACTGCCTTAAGTTCAAATCGTTCACCTTTGATTTTTTTACCAGCTTCAAAACGTTTCTGAAAACTATTGCAGGCGCATGCACCACTTCATCTGGAATTTTCGTCCCAAATTTTGATTAAAAGACGTTTGAATTGATCCAATCTTATGTTTTTCAAATTTTTTAATTTGTCAAGCATGTATCCCATATACTGAAATCCAATGGATTCAGATCCGGAGAAGATGGAGCCCATCATCAAATCGGAATAAAACATGCAAATTATCCTTGCACCAGCGCTGAACAATTCTTGCCTTTATGGAGCCGGAGCAGAGTCTTGTGGAAGCAATATGGTTCGTTGCCGAAGATCTCAGATGCATGAGGGTAAAAATTATTGACAATCACTTCATCCAAATAATTTTGTGCATTGATTTTGGACACCTTTCTCAATAAAAAGGAGCGGGAGCTTGCCTTTTTTGGATTGGGCCCCCCATACCATGACAGACGTTGTGTTTTGATATCTCTGAACGGCTAATTTATCTGTTGGGATATCCAGCACACTTGTTGCATACACGCGATTATTCTGGGGATTGTGACTTTTTTGCCAATATGAATGTGTTTCCATCAGAGAACACAATATTGCACTTGCATGCCGCTGAAGCAATAAACCATTTCTTTCCCGTCGCATTTTCTTCTGACGCTCCGTAAGGCCATGAATCCTCTTCCTTTTGTAAGGTTTATGTTTCAAGTCCTCTTTTAAAACATTTCGGATGGTTTTCCGGCTCACCTTCAGCTCTTTGGCTAGATTTTGAGCTGATCTAGCACAATTTCGCCTATCATCCTTATCACGCACATTCTTCACCAGCTCAAGGTGTTCTTATACTCCTTTTTCGTCCAGGTTTTTTTGGATATTTTAACACTTCCAGTTCTCTTAAATCGAGCCACAGTGCGTTGGACAAATCTCCGGTTTGTACATCAATGTCTTTCAGCAATTTAACAATTCGCCTGTCGTTTTGCCTTGCAAATGTAATTTTTGCACTAAGTCTCTTTTGGCTTCCATCACTCACAAAATTTTTAAGAACTACTGATCAGGTCAAAAGAGTACTCAAATAATTTCACATAAAATAAGGGAAACACAAAAATGTAACGGTAACAAAAATTCTGTACACTTACGCGAACATAACGTTTCTTGGATTCCATTCTCCTATCATATTTATAACGTTCTAATTTGTCTTCCGAATTCCGTATGTTTTCATCAAGTCCGCCGACATGACCTAGCCAGAGTAATTCGCTGAACTATTTCAATACGCTCTATTGGCTGCGGTATTCGCCGTTGCCAATGCGCAAAAGACCATACATCTTCCGCAGAACCTTTCTTTCGAAAACTCATGAAGCCGACTCATCAGATGTTACCTCCCTTTTTAGGCATTGGGCAGAGCACACTTAAATTCCAATCGTCGGGTATGCTTTTGTCCGACCATATTCTATAAAGAAGCTGATGCATGCTCCTTATCAGTTCTTCGCCGCCGTGTTTGAATAGCTCGGCCGGCAAACCTTCGGCACCCGCCGCCTTGTTGGTCTGCAGACAGGTAATTAATTGTTATTCAAACTTCCTCTTGGTCGAGTAATGAAACGTCTCGATTGGGGAATCGGGTTCACCATCTCCTGGTGTTATGCTTTCACTGACATTCAGCAAGCTGGAGAAGTGTACCCTACATAATTTTAGAATGCTTTGGGCATCAGTGATCACCTCTGGGGGTTCTACAACAGTATGCTCCGGTCTTGAAACCTACTGTCAGTCGCCGCATCTTTTCGTAGAATTTTCGAACATTACCCCTGTCGGCCAGCTTGCTAAACTTTTCATACTCACGCATTTTGCCCTCTCTTTTTGTTTGTCTCTTCAACTTTGGGTATCTATCCCATCCCTTACGTGTTGTGGTCGTTTGTAACGTTGCGAGGTAGGTAGGCTGTTGTTGTTATAACGGTTTCTCAATCCCTGTTCGGATGGTAAGGGTTACCCATGTTGTGGTCGACGTCATCTAACGGGAGGCTCAGGAAACGTGCTGTTTCGACGGGGTCGGACCAAACGGAAAAGGGTTTTAGATGGGTGGGGTTGGTAGGACATGCAAAGAGGTGGTCAATGTCATGCGGAGACTCGTTGCATGCAGTACATACATTGGGTATGTCAGGGTCTATTCTGGATAAGTAGAAGTTTAATCTGCTCCAATATCCAGAACGAAGTTGCGCTAGGGTAGGTAGTTTGTTTTCTTTCCATTGCGACACGCATTTCTTAGCGTGCTAGCTGTTCTTTTGCTCTTTTCCGAAAATCAATCTTTTCGTTTGCAGCTGTACGTAGGGAGCTTAAAATGCCGTCCCACAGTTCCCTTATACCGAGTTGTTGACGAGTGCTCTCAGAGAGCAGGAGTGCAAGTCGAGCCGAAAGTCGCTCGGCTATTTGTTGTGATTGCAGCTTCTCGACGCCGAACCTATCTTCTGTTTGTTCACGGGGCCCCTTCGAAGTCGGTCAAGCTCAACCCAATTGGGGATGTTTTTCGTCGTGGAGGCTGAATTTACCGACTGTTTTGCCAAAGGTACCTTCCTTGGCCACCCTGGTCTTAAAGTCGCCAAGCACGATTTTAACATCATGGCGGGGGCAGCTTTCATAGGTGCGCCCCAAGCGCTCATAGAAGGCATCTTTGGTCACATCGTCCTTCTCTTCCGTCGGGGCGTGGGCGCAAATCAGCGATGTATTGAGGAACCTCGCTTTGATGCGGATTGTGGCTAGACGTTCATCCACCGGAGTGAATGACAGTACTCGGCGACGGAGTCTCTCTCCCACCACGAATCCCACACCGATTGAACTCGAGGTGCCTTCCTTGTTAAATCAAAAATTAGTTTCTTTTGTATACAAATACAACATATATTCTCAGAATAACTTGGATTCATAAATGATTTATTCATACTTCCATTTCTCAACAGGTCTTTATACTGCCTGTCGAGCTCTATTTTTTTTTGCTTTCTTAATGTATGAAGTTGTTGTTGCAGTTTCTTGTTAGCTACGCTATTATGTGCTCATTGATGTGGATTTGATTAAATCACTTCAGTTTATGACATTGAAAGCGAAGATTGAATGATCAGAACATGCGCATGCAAACGCTTACATCTCCACAAGTTCACGCACACACACACACACACCTACATACAAATACGTGAATAAGCACTGCAATGAAGGCGACTGGGTCAGGGTAAGCCTTGCTTCCTTTGAACTTATGCAGTAATGTCGAAACTTTTGTGTTGGCAACTTTTATGTGTTTATGCCCCATGCATCCTACCCCTTTTAGGCTAACCGAATGCCTGATTGTCTACCTTTCATATTTTATCTGCATAAATAAAAAAGGAATGATGTCAGCTAGCTGTATGCATACAAACACACACATGTGCATGTGTGGAATGCAACGCTTTGATGTTGAGTGACATGTTGTAATGTTAGAAAAACCACCGGCAACAACAAAAACAGCAATAACAGCGCAAACTGCAATAGTTGCCTTTTGGCACTTTTTTTGTGTTTTTGTTTTTGTTGTGTAGAAGGTGAGGTCGTCTCCGGCGTTGGCTGAGAGCACTTTGTTTTGCCATCAGTTGCCGGCTTTTGCCATTTGTTGCTTGTGTTGTAAACTTGCGGTCATGTTGTTGTTTCCCTCACATTTTTTTCCCGTTCAAATATTTTCATTACTACTCATCGGTATTGCTCACTTAACTTGACCCCTGTGGCTCTGCCCTGTGCGCGTCGTGTACGGCGTCCCTATCAAATTCTATGAAGTTGTCGTACTCAGCATTGTGTTGAAGTAATGAATTTGGCTGCTTTTTGTTGTTTTTGTTGTTGTTGCAGCTTTTGTGGTTGTGTGCTTCATACTCGTATGAATGGTTTGCGGTTGGTCATGATTCAAATTGAGTTAATAGTTTTTTATGTGCGTTTTTTGTTACTTTTTTTATTGTGACGCTTTTGTTATTTTTGTAAGCGCTCGTAATTATTTTTTTGGGGTGTGAATGTCGCTAATGGCTTGAATAAATTTGTAGATTTGCATAAACGTATGAAACAGTTTCTTAAATTAAATTATTATGAAAACATATAGGCTTGCAGGCTTCCACGCGCAAGAGCCTAATGCGCTAATATATGTACATATAGACATACATATGTATGTGTAATGCATTGCTGTAAATTATGCCCGCGAAGGAGTGTCGAAATAACGGCGTTCTGTATCGGCATTTTGCGCTCTTTCTGCATACAATTATGTAACTCATTAGACATGAATCATAAAATGCAAAAAGTTCGTGTCACTTGCTTTGTTATTGTTTTTGTATGCATATGCAGAACCTTCTAAAAAGACACATTTCCTAAAAATCTACATTATATATATTTAGTAGGTGCAGTTTTATTGACTAATCGGCTAATTCGTAAGCGATACACGAGGGATATGTAAAACACTGTCATTAATTGTTGCCGCCGCCGCCATTCAGCTTAGACTCGGGGAATTTTATTATAGCAAAGCCTGTATAAATTGTAAGGAAACATAGACAATAGACAATATTTCCATACATAACAAATATGACTACACAACTGTTAGCTGCTTAAGCATTACAAAAAAAAATTATTTTTACGTAAGCGTCTATAAACAAGATTCCATTGTTACTACTGCATGTAATTGACTCCGCTAATTGATTTATCCGCTTATTTGCATTTGAATATTAATTTAAGTCTGTGAATACTTATTTATTTTTATCGAATAGTTTTAGAGTTTTTAAAGAAAGTGAGCTGGAAATAAACATTAAATACTCTATCAAAGATATCAATATATTGGGTGGTCGAAAAAGTCTTTTCGTATCAAACTTCAACTTATTTCTTTCTACATATTTATAATGAACAATAGTGAACAAAGCAAGTAACATTTTGGTTGACACTTTTTGCCATTTTTCCGCTAGAGACATTATTCCATCAGTGTGAAAGTTGTCTGATTTCTCGGCGAAAAACTGCGACAAGTAATTTTTACAGGCTTTTCTTGAAGCCAACTTTACTCCATTAAGGGAGTTCTGCATTGACCGAAACAAATGGTGGTACGATGGTGCAAAGGCAGAGCTATGTATATGGTGGATGCATCAAACCGTCTCAGTCAAGCTCTCCCAGTTTTTGTGGAGTCATCAAAGATGTGTGTGGTCTAGCGTTGTCCTGAAGGAAGACGAAGCCTTTGTGTTGCTCAGTTATGGCCGTTTTTTCGATTGCTTGCTTCAATCTCATCAGCTGTTGACAGTAAAATGTAGGATCAATCGGTCGACCAGGCTGGAGCAGATCATAGTGGTCCTTTCTAATTCCACCAAACACTCAGCATAACCTTTCGAGGCGTCAATTTTGGCTTTGCGACCATATTTATTTCTCGCACATTATTTTCGTTTTTGATCCACTTTTTGTCTCCTGTTAGCATACGCTTCAGACATGGTTCGATTTCATTTCGTTTCAGCAAAGATTTGCAGATGTTAATTAGGTCCAATAAATTTTTCACAGGCAATTCATGTAGACCCAAACAACAAGCTTTTTTTTTGTAGTCACCCTTTTTTATATGGTTCAAACCTGTTTGATGATGAATGTAAAGTTCCTTAGCGATGTCATGTCTGCTTATGTGACGGTCCTGGTCAATCTCTCCCATAATTTTATCGACTTTTTCAATGATAAGTCAACCGGAACGAGGTGCATCTTTCACATCGAAATTTCCAAAACGGAAGCGAGCGCACAATTGTTGTGTTACGTCCACTACTTTTTCGACGACCCAATATGAAGTATATATTTGACTTCAGACATAGGCACACAGTGTTAATCCAACTGTTAGTGCTTTGTTATCTTCGGCTAAGTTAAAAATATCCGTTTTGATAACTTGTTACCCAATAGGGATTACAAGATGGATGTATAAAAACTTCTCAACTACGCTCCCGCAGCTTCCGGTGACTCACTATTAATGTGTTTGGTCTAGCGTTGCCCTGATGGAACACAATTTATGTCCTATTTTTCAAAGCTGTCCACTTCTGGGCGGTTGCTTATTTCAGGCGATCCAAATGCTGATGACAGTACGGGTCCGAAAAAAATTTTGGTCGTAGGGTAGCAGTTCTTATAGATGAGTCCCTGCCAATACCACCAAACTTTCCCACCTGTTAATCTTGGTTTAGTCACCGTCTGCACCTGCTCATCGTAAATTCAACACGATCGTTTTGGCTTGAACTAATTGTAAGCGATTCACATTTCATCACCTTTAACCATTCGCTTTAGAAATGAATCGATTTGGTTGCGATTCAGCAGAGAGTCGCAGTTGGAAATTCGGTTCGAAGAAATCAAAATTGCGCACGATTGATTCCATAAAAGACCACAATCTTCTTCTTTATTGGCGTAGACACCGCTAATAAAGAAGAAGATTATTGATTATAGATAAATTCAAGTCTGTTTATTAGAGCTTTAAGCCATATTATTAGTGGTACCAAGTAACTTAGGTAGGAGTGCAGCCCTATCGGGCTCAATTACACTTCATTGCTAAAGTGAAAAAAAAGTAAAACTATTTTTATATATTGAAAAGCTCTGCTTTACTCGGAACTGCAGTCTTTAATTTTCCAAAGGTCAAAAAACTAAATAAATTCTCTTCCATCCCAGTGACTGATAAATGCGACAGCAAACTAACCGCTCAACTTACATTGTTTCAATGATCAATTCCTCGTCCAGCCAAAACGCATACTAATAAATGCCAATACACCATAAAAAGCAACACTAACAACACTAATTTAAAATCATTTACATTTTTCATTTCCACCCATCATCTATGCGCCCAATAACCGCCAATAAAATTCTGACAAGGATAATTTAATGTAAGCAACCATGTGCGCCACAAGTGCAACAAAGGAGAGCTAAGTGTAACAACTAACAGTTTATGCAAAAATTACATGTCCAGACAAAGGCGTGTCTTGCCACACACCCACCCACATGCAAGCGTGCAACTTTCACTGCTTCGAAATGAAGTGGAAAATGATTACTTTACATGCTCGCATACCCTTGGAATTTATGCTTTACTTAGTTGATTGCATGTCAAAAACAATTTCCATACCGTTGTGGCAGGATGGGTGCTGGGTATGCTTCCACAAGAACAACAGCACTGACGACATGTCTTCGTTAGCAGCAAGTCGGTGTCAGTTTATGGCACACGCCACTGACCTCACGATTTGTAAGCGATAGGTGGGTCCTCGCACACTCTCCCAGGCAGTCGCACTCTCACTCACGCTCTTGGCCAACTACTTAAGTTTGTGCAACTAGCTTTTAAGGCACTTTGTGAATGTCAGTCTGTCAAGTGGTGAGTTTAAAGTTTTAATTTAATTAATGAACTTTGCTTTTGGGCGTTTTACACGAGTGAATAAAGTGAAGTTGGTGATATTAATTTTTGACTACTAAAGAAGCATGCAAAGCTCCTTGATAAGCATGGAAGCCGAATAGAAAACATAATCCTATTAAGGCGTTGTGCCGCTCATTGTATAAAGCAACAGTTGAGCGACACATTTTGATTACTTTTTGATACATTTTCTTCCTTTTTATGGCCACCATTTGTCATAAAGTAATTTTAGAACCCAACCAAATCTACGCTGTTTGGCCTGTTGACTGCCGCTCCCGACAAAAAGCTCTTAAATACATACATATGTGGGTGTCTATATCAAATTAACACGCGCTGGACATTGGTGCATAATAAATTATTGCCGTCTGTCCCTTGTGTTGTTGTTGTACATGTTACATAAATATACATGTCTTTATACAATGCTTGTTGCTGCGACACTTTGTTGTAAACTCAAAGCATAAGCTCTCCATTTGCGACTTCTACGCAGTTCTATGCCTCGTCTGCACTGGCCTGAGCTCTACAAAACACTGGCAGATTTGTTTGTTTTTTCCATATTCTCTGGTTTGTAAATGCTGTCAATATTTATTAAAGTCCTTTGTGTTGCCCAATGCGCACATATCATTTTTCACAATAAATATATCCACCATATGCTCGAGTGTTCGAGTGTTTTTTGCTGGCGCATATTGTTTTTTCTGCGGACACTCATACGCAGTGTGGGCCAGACGGGTGGCAATGACAGCGAGATGGCGGCGGCGCAAATAACGATTGTGTCAAAGTGTCTGTAAACAAATTAATTGTAAATAAATGTGCAATATATTTACACAAGCGTCCATATGTACATATTGATGTGGGTATAAATATTTTTTGAGTGTCCTGTTTACACTGCTGTCTATTGGTTTGAGGTTTTTCTTTAATTGAATTTTTCTTTTTTAATCTTTGACAATCTAATTTTTGATAGACAACAAAAGGCAAGTTTAATTAAAAAGTTGTAACTAACTTTTGGTATATTCAGATGTTCACCATAAAATATTTTGCAGATAATCTGGAATGTATAGGGCTTTTCAATAGGGAGCTACAAAAGTAGACCGATAGGACAGCAAACAAAGCCATATTTCCCGCTCTTTTGATATTTTTCTTCAGTAAATTTTGCCATTTCATGATGGAAAGATATACGTTCCAACAGCGAGTCGAAATTATTAAAATTTATTATCGAAATTCGGAGTCAGTGGCCTCAAATTTAAATTTATGGTCGTCATAATCGTCCTGTCAAATCAACAATCTAGCGTCTAGTGGAAAAATTTGTATCCACAGGCACAATACAAAATGTTTCCGTTCCAGTGAGACAAAGAAGTGTCCATAGGGTCGAGAATATTGCTGCCGTTGGCGCATCAATTGTGAAATACCCAAACCAATCTCTCATACGTCGTTCTCAAGCGTTGGTCATCTCTGTGACGTCGTTGTGGCGAATTTACGAAAAGATCTTGGCCTTCATCCTTACAAGAACTGAAGTCGCTTGACCACCAGAATCGTCGTATGTTCATTAATTGGACTGAGCAACAACTTAAAAATGATCCGTATTTTCATCGTAAAATCGTCTTCAGCGATGAGGCTCAATTCTGGCTGACGAAGCTTGACGAAGCCATAAGCAAAATGTGCGATATTGGTCCGACAGCAAAGACTTTGTTTGGAATGAATAACAATGACATTCCGAAGTAAACTATGGTTTGATGCGGTTTATGGGAATCAAAGGGCTGTACTTTTGAATACTCTCGCAACAAAGTTGCTAAGGAGAGAATTATAGTTTTGTTCACATAACGGTTGTTTGTTAGTCCTAAAACTAAAAGAGTTAGATGTAGGGTTATATATACCAAAGTGATCAGGGTGACGAGTAGAGTTGAGTCTGCCTGTCCGTCTGTTCGTCCGTCCGTCCGTGCAAGCTGTAACTTTAGTAAAAAATGAGATATAATGATGAAACTTGGTACACGTATTTCTTGGCTCCATAAGAAGGTTAAGTTCGAAGATGGGCAAAATCGCCCCACTGCCACGCCCACAAAATGGCGAAAACCGAAAACTTATAAAGTGTCATAACTAAGTCATAAATAAAGATATTAAAGTGAAATTTAGGAAGGGGCATATTTGGACGTAAATTTTTTGTAAAAGTGGGCGTGGCCCCGCCCCTGCTAAGTTTTTTGTACATATCTCAGAAACTACTATAGCTATGTCAACCAAACTCTATAGAGTGGTTTCCATCAGGCATTTCCCTTTTACAGTTCAAAAATGGAAGAAATCGGATAACAACCACGCCCACCTCCCAAACAAAGGTTATGTTGAAAATCACTAAAGGTGCGTTAACCCACTAACAAAAAACGTCAGAAACACTAAATTTTATGAAAGAAATGACAGAAGGAAGCTGCACCCAGACTTTTTTTTTTTAATTGAAAATGGGCGTGGCGTCACCCACTTATGGACCAAAAACCATATCTCAGGAACTACTCGACCGATTTCAATGAAATTCGGTGTATAATATTTTCGTAACACCCAGATGATATGTACGAAATATGGGCGAAATCGGTTCGCAACCACGCCTTCTTCCAATATAACGCTATTTTGAATTCCATCTGATGCCTTCTCTGTATAATACATACATTAGGAACCAATGATCATAGCAGAATAAAACTTTACACAAATACGGTATTTGAGCTGAGGTATCCCTTGTGGAAAAATTGTCGTGATCGGACTATAACTTTTTAAGGTCCCTGATATCGAACACGAAGAACACAGTGCCTAACCTAACCTAACCTAATTTTTCACCGAAAATATTGGTAAATCTCTCAGAATTTAATTCTAATTAATTTTACAGCAAAATAAAAAAAATATGTAAATGACCGATAATGAAATCTCGATTATCACTTTATCTTGCGAGAGTGTAAAATGTTCTGTGACACCCGAAATTAGCCCTTCCTTACTTGCTCAATATGTTTTCTAAAAAAATATCGCCGTTAACTGAAGATTTCTTCTTTATTTAAATAGTTTGGAACTAGTCTCTCTATAACACTGTTACATCAGACAATTGCCTATGTTCCTAAGAACTTCTTAGTGTTCAAAAAACTAAAATTTCGTTTAACGAGTTTGTCAAAGTTTCGTTTTAATAAAACAAAAGCTGACATTTGTTAACGGTTTTGCATGGCTTTGTGCATCGCTTATCCAATTGTCATTTTGCCATCGATGACTTGTTTGACTTTGCGGCCGCCTTCTGCCATGTGGCCGCTGTCATGCGCAAACTGTGGCATGTTGCACGCTTGTTGTTGGCGCAGTTGGCAATTGAGTGATGGCATTGACAGTTGAAGGAAGACACATGTGTGCAGCACAAGTGTCCAGGCTATAGTTGGTCAGACCGGATTTCGATTTCTTTCTTTTGGTGAGATGAAGTTGCATTCACTCTGGAATTTCAGTTTTCCCGTCAACTGCATACCGCATCAATATAAAGTATGCTTTTTGGAACTGCATGTATATAAATATATCTATACACATATACTAATTGCATATCTGTGCGGTAACGGCATAAAATCCGTTCGTTTGCATGCATCGGCGCCTTTTATAAAAGATGCACTGTTGGTTAGCGCTCGCTCTGGTTATTCCCGCCTGTGACATGGATTATGATATAAGGCCAGCGGTTGTGTCAGAAAGTGAAAGCTTTCGTGCTTAAGTGCCATCGCCTCTTTTTCCTGCTGCATCCGTTCTGTTTTGCATTGTTGTTGTTTATCTCGTTATATCGATATTTTAGTCAGAAACTGAAATCAATTAACCACAATATCATTTAAGGTTAATTAGGTTAATTTTGAAGACAGTGTGTTCAATATCAAGTTTTTCCCCTCATCTTGCATTCAATTCTTGGCATACATAGTTATTGTGAGAGGCATATGTACATATGGGAAGCTCTCTTTGGAGTTTCTGCGTTAAACCTTTCTAAAATATTCCGTTTAATTGCTCGAACGATTTTTCGATTTAGTCATCTTTTGCTTTTCTTTCCACGGCATTTTGTATATCAAGTTCCTTAGTGATGTTTTCCTGACGACCTGTCGCTGTAGCTATAATTAGTAGAATGACATATTTCGATAGTAATGCTGTTTACTGACTCTCCTATATTGCTTTAAACTCGATTTTGATTCATTATCGCCTGAAAGCCTGAAAAAGAACTAGCTGCATCCGCAAACTATTCCTCGAGACTATCTGTTGAGAGTGCCAACTAAAATGGAAGCTGTCCAATTTATTAAATTTTCACTTTAATATAAATTCCATAGTTGTACCCTTATTCTTTCTGGCCTGATTATAGCAAGATTTTCTCTATCCACCTTCCACACAACCTAGAGGTAACTAGGCGGTTTTCCGTATATTTTTAGTGTTCCAAGACCAGAGGTTTTCTACTTGCATACGGAGCTTTAATCGTCTTTGAAGGTAGCAGCAATAGCATATTGAGACTATATTAGCTAATTTTTCTCCATTTTTGATATTCGACATAAGGGTGCTAAAAAAAAACCATCATTGTTTGCGCTTATTACTTTTTTATATAGGGTGTTTATTTTGCTTCTTGTTTGACACACTCATGTTCTATTCTACTGCCACATAAACAATACGGAAGCTTTGAGTAAATCAAATACGTCTGTACTTAAATACATTAGGGTGGGAAAAAGGATTTTTTTAGAAAAAACTGGGACTTACAATTTCCGAAATTGTATAAGAAAAAAATTTCTTTGGAATAGTCAAATTTTAACCGTTAATATTGTCTTTTTTTTTTAATATTTTTTTTTTTAAATCGTACGAGACCTTGTTTGAAGAACATTAAATTTTTTAAAAAAATTTACGAAACGAAATATTTTTTCAAATATTTGGATGCTCAATGTTGACAGTCGTAGATAATTTTGTCTACCTTAGAACCATGAACACCAAAAACACATCAGCCTTGAAATCCCACACAAAATAACTCTTGCCAGCAGATGCTACTTCGGACTGAGTAGGCAATTGAGAAGTAAAGTCTTCTCTCGACGAACAAAGACCAAACTCTACAAGTCACTCATCATCCTCGTTCTCCTATACAGTACAGAGGCATAGCCAATGACATCATCTGATGAGTCGACGTTATGAGTTTTCGAAAGAATCTTCTGCGGAAAATTTATGCGCATTGGCAATGACGAATACCGTAGTCGATGGAACAATGAGCTCTAAGAGATATACGACAACATTGACATAGTTCAGCGAATTAAGAGACCGCGGCTACACTGGCGAGGTCATGTCGTCTGAATGGAAAAAACACTGCAGCTCTGAGAGTGTTCGAAACAGTGCCCGCAGAACAATGCAGTGAAAGAGGAATACCTCCGCTCCTTTGAAAAGACCAGGTGGAGAAGGACCTGGCTACATTTGGCATCTCCAATTGGCGAAAAGGAAGAACGACCATTAGGCGTAGGACTTTCTCATTACACTTAAGAGCTCACACTTGGAGAGCCTTTCTCAGAGTTGTCTATCCACCATTTTTTTTTTTTTACCCACCCTACTGTACATACATATGTATGCCGAAATGTATGCATGAACACTCGTATCATTAACCAGCATTCAGTGGCACAACTTCGTCAAACGCCGTCTGAACTTCAACTTGCATCTTGCAACTTGCCACATACAGCACATGACATCTCAAACACACATTATCGCAAGCTGCTTATAGCGGTTTCTGTTTGTTTATGATATCCTGCTCATTGTTGTCGCCACGTGAAGTGAAATATATGCATTCTGCTCTCCCAGCTCACCGTTGACTGGCTGTCACGCGGAGCGCTTGTTAATGCGAAAGGTTAATCCCGGCTGACTGTACCACATAAATGTTAAGTCGCTGAATAAATAGGATGAGCGGTGAGGACGACATTGCCACTGCTTGTTGCCAACTAATTGCACCAACAACAAACGGCCAGACAGCAAGCCAGCAGTTGGGAGGGCGGAGGTGTGGGGCTCTAGTTGTCGCGCAGACTTGCTTATTTAAGTAGTTTCATAATTCAAATATCTAAATTATGTATGTACATTGACCTTTTCACTAGAACAACAGCGGTGAGGGGTCGGGCGGAAAGCACAAAGCAGACGCAGAAGTGTTTACAGTCTCGCATTCTTGCAGATTTCTATCGCAAGCAAAGCGAAGTCTCGCCATTTCGGCATGGATTACAAGAGTTACATGTGTAACAACTGCTTTCGTGCGTTCACACACACACACCCATACATACATACTTGCCACAAGCATCTGGCACTGCGCGCCAACAGTCAGCAAACTTTGTAGTTTGAGCTGCCTGCAACTGTGCCCTCGGTGTTGTCTTCCAAGCCGGTGAGATTTGCACTCAAATGTTGCCCGCCGAGCGTAGGCTTTGTTTACACACATACACACGCATACATATACGCTGGTTCGCATGCATCTTTCACCTATTCTCTTGAGGTGTTTGCATTATTTATTATTGCTTTTGTTAATCCATTTTGCAACACACACACACACACTCACTTGTTTGCGTGCTTGTCGTTCTATTTTGTTTGTGCGTCTTTTGATGCGCTCTGATTTCAATTGTGGCATTTGCATTTTGTTATCTTTTAATTTCTCTGGCATTCTTGCTGCTTGCATATTGGTCTGCTGTTGTTGTTGTCTTAGCTATTGTTTGTTGTTTTTGGTGCAGCAGCCAACGAATCTGAAGTGCAGTGCAGTCAATATCGCATTTCGAATTCCATTGCTTAATATTCACCCTAAGAATTCTCAGAAAACTTAATTAGAATGCAATACTATCTTCTTCTTCTTGCACTGTTTGAGGCGCTGCAATTTTACAGTTGTAGTTATACCCAATTAATTATACTCTTAGTAGGGCATTGATATGAAGTTTGCAACGAAGTTTCTAAGATCCATAAGGAAACGTTGGAGACCCTATAAAGTTACGGGGTTTTCAATGAGAGCGTTAGAAAAACGATTTGGGATATCAATTACATTCTTCATTCCCGTAAAAGTACATTCGATGCTATTATGGATGGAACCACAATGGCCAGCACGGCACGCTTACAGAAGTCCAGACCTTCAACCCAATTTTCGACGGTTTTCGAAGCATCAATCGACCGATAATGCTGCAATTTCATGTTCGATATTCCTATGAAGCTCATCAATCGTCGCTGGCTTATTGGCATAACCGATAGACTTAACGTAGCCCCACAGCCAATTGCCTAACGGCGTCTAATCGCACGACCGAGGCGGCCAATCGACTGGGCCGTTTCGTGAGATAACACGTTCACCAAAATTGATTTTCAATAAATCGATTGTGACATTCGCAGTGTGGCTTGTGGTGCCGTTCTGTTGGAACCACATATTGTCCAAATCCATATCATCCAATTTAGGCTAAAAATATTCGGTTATCGCTGAGCGGCAGCAATTCCCATTTACAGTAATGTGTTGGTCTTGATCATCACGGAAGTAGTACGGCCCAATGACGCCGCCGGCCCATAAACCGAACCAAACCGTAATTTTTTCGGAATATAATGGTGACTCATGGAATATTTACGTGTGGATTGCTGTCTGACCAATAACGCATATTTTGGTTATTGATGAGGCCATTCAGCCAGAATTGAGCCTCATCGCTGAAGATGATTTTTCGATGAAAATCCGGATCATTTTCAATTTGTTGCTCAGCCCAATTCACGAACATACGACGATTCTGGTTGTCTTCTTACGTCTTGTAAGAATATAGGCTAAGATCTTTTAGCAAAATTCGCTACAATGATGTCATAGAGACGCCCTACACCTGAGAACGACCAGTGATTTAGGTCTTCCTCAATTGATGCGCTAGAGGAAGCAATATTCTCGACACTACGGTAACTTCTTTATCAGATTTGATTTGACAGCACGATTATTACGACCATAAATTGGACAAAGCGCTCTTAAAGTTGAGGCCCCTCACTCCGAATTTCGATAATAAACTTTAATAATTTCGACTCCATTGTTGGATCATGTATCTTTCCATGATGAAATGGTAAAATTTACTGAAGAGAAATGTTAAAAGAGTGGGAAATATGGCGTCGTTTGCTGTCCCTATCGGTGTACTTTTGTATCGTCCGTGAACACCGCTATATAGTAAAGGGTGGGCCATATAAAATTTTAATTTTCGAAGATAGATTTCGAAGATTGTGCCCCAAATGTGACAATTCTGTTTGTTAACGTAAGCATCGAGGTGAAAATGAGCCTCGTCTGAAAAGATGATTTTTCGGTAAAATTTACCATCCTCTGCGAATTGTAGAATAGTGAATAGCGACCCATTTCGTAAATTTTAGACTTTTTACTGAATATCTGTCACTTTCCGAATGGTATTTGACGTTTCCAATGTCGAAATATAGACAATTCAAATTTAAAACGATAGATGGCCCACCCGTTATGTATAAATGATCAGCGTGACGAGCTAAGCCCATTTAGTCATGTCCTTTCGTTCCTATATATATGTATGTATATATGCTAGCTATTCCCTTAGTTTTTGAAATATTGGTCTGAAATTTCTCACCTTCATTTCAAGTTGCTCATTTGTCGGAATCTATGGTGTTGAACCACTATAAGACTATATAGCTGCTGAAGTGCTCGTATTGAAAACCTTCTTCATTGACTGATATCTTCATGAAACATTTGATAGATTGTTGCCCCAAACAACGCTAAAATCTCCGATGAAATTGTTTAGATCGGAGCAATATCGCAAATAACTGCCATGCAAACTGATCGATCAAAATCAAGACAAAGACTAGATTTTTTACTCTTTTATCTTAAAAAAAATGCAGGTGTGAGCGTATTATATCTTCAGCGTCATTTTTTTGTTTTTGTATTATTAATAAAATCCTTATTAAACATATACAGATAGTCTGTTTTAATTATGCATAAATGTTCAACAGACATAATTCTTATTGAATCACAGGTTTTGTTGTTGTTTTGTATATTTACTTTTACTTTTTTTTGTTTTTATTTTTGTTTTACTATTTTATTATTTTTTACTACTAAATACTAGAATTTTATTCAAGTGTTTCGTTTTTAAGTGCTTTAGTCTACTTTCATTGCTTAAGTGGATCACGGTGCACTCAGAATGGCGCCCCTTATATTTACTTTTAACAGCCAATAATTTGTGTGGTACGAGTTGAGGGAGGAAACACTATACCTAGAAAAGTAAATTTTCTAACCGCAATTAATTCAGTAATTAGCATAACATTCAAAATCACTTGAAATACTCATATGACATCAGCGTTACACGCCTATTGTGTCTTCACAGAATTTGGTCTGTAACCACAAAATTATAGAATATCTTCAAATCATATATTCTTTCCACGTGCCGTTTAACCATAAAAAAAAATTGGATTCAAAGTTAGTCATTCTTTGGGAGCACTTATAAGGGTCATCCTCTGCAGTTTTGCTTACAACAGTTTCTCTTATTCTTCGTTATATGTTCCGAACACCAAAATTATTATTTGTGTTGCAAAGACTCGCGCGTGATCTGTCAAAAAAGGCTATAAAAGTACCTCTAATGGAATCACCCTTCATATAATTTCCAGAGTTCTTATCTCAGGTCATAAAATAAATCTTCATACATATTTCCCGCTCAAACAAACAATTAGTTATATCAATCATAAAATTTCGTTTATTATCCTTAAGATAAAAAATGTGCTGTAAAAATACCGCAATAATAACATTTTTTTTTATAAAAAAATCCACCGATTTTTTTGCCTTGGTGTACAGAAATTTATGTTTGAGTGTAAATGTGGTTACTGACTGGTCTGGCGGTAAAAGTGTTCTGTTGTTGCTCGTATTTGTCAGTTATTTATTCAATCTGCTCGTTGCGCCATTGATTTATACATAGATTGATATCAGCAGCGCGACAGACAAACGGTACCGGCAGTGAATAAGTCAACAACATTGCGAATCAAGTACGAAATTGAAAATTTGAAGTACGGAAAATTATTGCATACATGACACTTTTGGGTACAGTGGCCAATAAAACTGTGTTGCGTATGAAAAAATATTTTTTTTTATTAAAAATTAAAAACAAAGATATGTGTCCAGTAAATGTTTTTTTAGTTCAGAAATAATTGCTTAATTTTACTAATTTTTTTCATTAATATATACAATTAAACTATTCAAAATTTTGTTTAACATTTTTGTTTACCTCAATATAAAATAAATCCATGTGATCAAAAATATAAATTTTTTATAATTTTTTTTTTGTAAAATAAAAAATTTCTAAACTTTATTGATGACTCCATCTTGAAAGATTACTTAAAATAATGCGTTTTTTCTATTTTAAGTTCTTTTTACTATGTTTTTTTAATATTTTAATATACTGCTTGTATTTAATTTATTTTAATTTTAATTAAAAAAAATTTTAATTTCAATGTTTTTGCTAATTGATTTTATTCTTGTGTTCTCTCTTGTTTTATCTTTTATTTTTTTTCTCCTGAATTTTTTTTTATCTTAATTTTTTTTTTTATTTTTTCTCTTACTTTTTTTTTGTTCGAGTTCTTCATTAAAAGTTTATTTTTTTAAGCTTCTGAATACTTTTGTATCAACAATATCATTCGATGTTTTTTAAATATTTTTTCTTGGTGCCACAAAATCAGCATAATTTTTTACAAAAGGTTTTGTTACTTTAAATTGTTTTTTACTATTTTATATGTATTTATTTTAATTATAATTAAAAAAAAATGAATTTTAAATTTTTTGGTATTTTTTTTACTTTTGTGTTCTTTCTTAATATTTATTTTTATTTTTTTCTTTAAAAGTTTATTTTTTCTCTTCAATTATTTTTTTAATTTTTTGTAAAAGTTTGTTCGCTGTACTTTTATACCGATTTTTTGAAAAATTTTTCCCTTTTGTACTTTTATACTTTCGTGTTTTCCTTTGATTGTTCTTTTTATTTTTTCTCTTAATTTTTGGTATGTATTTTTTTTTATTTTTTTATAAAATTAAAAATTTATAACAATAGCTTTTTTTATTTTAATTTTAGTTTTATTACTTAATTCTATTTTTTTCTTATGTTTTTTTCTTTTATTTATGTATATACATATATTTTTCCCCCGTAGTTCCTAGGTGGAACATAGGGCATGGAATTTTATTTAATTTTTGTTGTTTTTTATTTAATTTTTTATTTGTTATTATTTTAAAATTTTTATTCTTTAGTTTTTATAGAAGTTTACTCGCTGTCTTTATTAATAATTTAATGTTATCTAATCTTCTGATTACTTTAGGGTCGCACTGTACTTTTCCATTTGGTAACATAAAATAACAAATTTATTACAACAGCTTTTTTATTTTTAAGTAATGTTTTTCTATATTAATTTTAGCTTTATCACTTAATTAATTTATTTTTTTAGAAATTTAATTTTCTTTGTTAATTGTTTTTACTTTTGTGTTCTTTTTTGATTTTTTTCTTTACTTCATTCTCTTCAATTATTTTATTTCATTATTTTTTTTTATTCTTTTTTAATTTTTTTTTTATTAATTTTTTTTTTATTAATTTTTTTATATATGTATGTACAGCCATGGACATATAAATAGCACACACCTGAATCCCATATTAATTCTAATATTTTTTAATCCTAAAGTAACTGAACAATAAAAATTTGGTATGTATCTACTTGTCACTGTTATGAGGCCCTGCACAAAAATACTGTTTATTTTCTATTAAATTTTGTACGCGACAATTTTATTGCGTATAGTGTTGATTTGAGGTGGACACATATGTAAATAGCACATTTTTAAGTTCGTAGTTTTTTTTTAATTATATGTGAGGTTCTCGCATAATTTTAATTTAATTCTTCGAATATATAATTATTTCATCGATATTTCATTAAAGTGAGAAGGAAAAAAACATTCCACACCGGAAAAGGGAGTCCTTATATCGAATATGAGCAAAAAAGGAAAATATCCTGCCAAAATTGCTAAAATAATACAGTGCTCTCCAAAAATGTTATAAAATGCTCTTTATGCAATAAAACGGACCCACCTTGTGTCAATAAAAAGATACCAAGAAAACCAGGACCACGTAAAACCGATATTAGTGTTGACAAATACATAGTACGGAAGGGCAAAGCGGATCCTTTTAAGTCAACCAGAGAAATAATGATCGAAATTAATGACGATTATGGTGTGGTCGTGTCCAGAAAGCTTATAGGAAGACGATTAAACTTATCTCAACTTTTTGGACAAATTACCAGCAAGAAACCACTCCTGTCAAAACGCAACATCAAAATTCGACTGGCATTTGGAAAGGCCCACAGAGACAAACCAACACAATTGCGGAAGAACGTGTTTTTGAGCGACAAAACAAAGATAAATAGGAAGGTTCCAGTTGGAAAATCATTTTTACGTCGTCCACAAGATCAATCCCTTAAACCTAGATATACCAAAAAAACCATTAAGCACGGCGGTGGAAGCATCATGGTCTGGAGCGTGTTTTCATGGCATGACATCGTGCCAATTGTTCGAATAAATGGTAAAATGGACCAGTTTTAGTATTTGGATATACTGAAATATAAAATGTATTTCAATCCATGCCCATGAACTGGACATTTATGCAAGACAATGATCCAAAGAACACTGCAAAGGTAGTAAAGTATGGTCCCGGCAATAAAAGATTTAAAATATATGAGTGGCCTGTGCAAAACCCAGATCTGAAACCAATACAAAATTTATGGAATGATATAAAGTTCAAAATAGCAAGCAAAAAATTCAAAAATTTTGATGATTTATGGGCTGGAATTGAGGAGCCTTCGTATTCTATCCCAAAAAAACGATATCAAGAACTGGTGGACAGCATGCAGCAAAGATGTGAGGGGATGCTTAAAAATGATGGATATAGTACAAAATACTAACAAAGTGAACAATCTATTGCAATTTTTTAATAATTTTTATAAATTTTTGTACCTTTTTTTAAACCCCTATTCAGATTGTGCTATTTATGTGTCCCAGCTGTCATATAGGATATTGATCTTTTCGTCTATTTTTGGCGACAATAAAATATTTATTGTTTTAGTTTTATAGTTATATTAAAGTGAATAATTTTTTAAACAAAACGCATTCCTCTTTAAATCCGTAAGTGATAAACCTAAGCAATATATAAATGTTTTCTTATTTGATGATCAAGTGTGCTATTTATGTGTCCATGGCTGTATATATTTTAAATTTTTTTAAACAAAATTTTTTATACTTCTTTTGTTTAATTATAAATTTTTTTTCTTAATATTTTAAAATGTTTGTTCTCTTTTAATTGTTTATATTTTCTTCACTACCTTCATTAAAATTTTTATTTTTTGAATACTTTTATGCCGCACTGTGCGCTCGCTGCCATTGATACACACATATGGTACACATATACACTAGTCAGAAAAAGTTTTGCGTACAAGACTCATATGCTTCCTAATTATTAAAAAACTTCCAGAAATAACAAAAAATTCGAACAAATTTTCTTTTTTATTTACTTGTTGGAATTCAGTTTTAGTATACATAACATTTTAATACTGTTGGATATAAATTAGGGTAAAAACAAGAATGAAATCAAATATAGACAAAATTCACTTCAGAAAAAGTTTGCGTACAAGAAAATAAAAAAATTACAAAAATGTATTTTATATGAAAATGACAGTTTCTAGTAACTAGTTGGGTACCCTTTGCGTTGTAGGACCTCTCTTAGTCGTTTTGGCATTGAATTTACGGGATTTGATGTCTCCTCCGATGTGATTTTGCTCCATTCCTCAAGGATAACATTTTTTAGCATCTCCTTCGAAGAAATGTGGTGTTGGCGGATTCGACGCTCTAATAAATCCCATATGTGCTCAATGGGGTTGAGATCTGGTGATTGAGGGGGCGTATGTAGTTGTTTGGGCACATTGTAGAGGAGCCAGAGCTTAACAATTTCTGCAGTGTGCTTGGGGTCATTGTCTTGTTGAAACAAATACCTGTCTTCCAATCCCAATTTAACTGCGCTTTGCTTTAAATTCGCCTGAAGAATGTCCAAATAAACTCTTTTATCCATTGTTGACTCAATAAACTGGATATTACCCACTCCTTCACTGGACATACACCTCCACACCATCACGCCACCACCACCGTGTTTCACGGTCGCCGCGAGATTTTCTTTATTGAGTGCAGTTCCGGGTTTTCTCCAAACAAGCTTTCGTCCTTTTATTCCAAATATACAAAACTTGCTTTCATCTGAGAAAATAACGCGTTTCCAGAACTCAGGCGGCTTATTAATGTGGTCGTTAGCAAATGCAACTCGTTTTAGCCTGTTGGTCAATGATATGAATGGCTTCTTTCGTTCGACTCGGCTTTTTTGAAAATTTTGCATACGGTGTCACTGCAAATTGTTTTCTGGAACCTTATTTTAACATCTCTGGCAATATCTGAAGCCTTCACCTTTGGATTTTTTTGTAATTCCTTAAGAACGTAGCGCTTTTCACGGTGGCTTAGTTTAGGGGGACGCCCTGAACGAAGCTTTGTGGCGGTAGAACCCATCGATTTGTACATTTCGATCACTCTTTGAATCGAGGAGTGTGCTCTGCCCACCGTCTGACCGATTTCGCGAAGAGTTTTACCTTCTTTCCATAATTTTACAATTATTTCTCTTTCACCGCGGCTGGTTGGTTTTCTTTTACTGCCCATTTCACAAAATTTTCTTTTATTGTTTAAAATTTCAGTAAAATAGTTTATTTGATTTGAACAAATCTGATGTAACTAGTTTTAGTGCGACTTTCCCAGAAAAAACTATTGGGATTCCCCTTGTTTTATTTTGTACGCAAACTTTTTCTGCGACGATGTTGCCAACTTTTTAATAATTGTTTAAAAAAAAAAGCTTGCCACATTTTATGATGGTTTCAAATTTCTAAAATATCTTCTATGATATTCTAATTTTATAATGCAACCATAAAAATTAAAGTTTGTTTGTGTTAAAATTCATAATGAGCGATTCAATTATGCTGGAAATTTTGTACGCAAACTTTTTCTGACTAGTGTACATATGTACGTACGTAATGTGTCCAAATGTTTATGAACTGCCAAAAATATTTACGTTGATGCATTTTTTCGCTTATTGATAAATGTGTCTTCCATTGCTTCGCTTTTTATTTTGAGAATTTTTATCGCTTGCCTTTTAATGAGCTCGCGCCTGTATTGGTGGTCGCCGATATTCGCTATTATTTTTGTGACTTGACAGTTTTTGGCGAATTTCCGCTTCACTTTGAAGCCGAACAAACAGACGCACACCTACACACGTGTGTATGTACATGTAAGTGTGTGTATGAAAAGCTGTCAATTAAAAGTTTTGAGTACCTTAAATAATATAAATAAATGTGTGCCTGACAGCCATGTGACAGAAGTTACAAAAATTGCCGGGTTGGCCGCGGTGCTGCGCTGCGCGAGTATGAGCAAATGCATGAATATTTAATATGTGTCTGTGCGTATGGGTGGGTTTATGTATGTGTTTGAGTGCGTGAGTAAGGCATGAGGCCGTGTAAACAGCGCTTTATTTTGTCTTGCCACTCACGTACAGGTTGAACACATTAAATTTAAATCAGCCTTTAATTGCCGCGCTGTGGTCACAGTCGAAAACAACAATTAAAAATTTGGTATGAAAGGAAATAAAATGCAAAAAAAATGAAAAATTTCTTTAGTATGTGTGTGTGTGTTTTTTTACTGTGTGTTCGCTGGCAAAGGTTAAGGACGCACGCCTGTCAACATTTTGCTCAGCGCTCGTAAACACACGCAATTTGACTTTGACTTGTAAGCTTACACCAGCGAATTTTGTATGAAAAGTGAATGCGAGGCTTTGAATGTGTATGTGTGTTTGTGGAGGTCTCAGCGTTGCTGCAAAGATCATTTTGCAGAAACAAAAATATTTCGAAAAATTCCTTGCTGCCACTCTTCGGCCGTTCAGTGAAAGTTGGCTGAAGCTGAATACTTTATACATATGTATGTACGTATATACACTTACATGCATAAATCCATATTTTCATTAAAATTATTATTTCTTCAGTTTCAACTAATAATTTTTCACAGCAATGCCCGTTTAAGCAAAATTACTGCGCGAGAAATTCGCAAGTCTCCTCCGCGCCCCCCCTAATACGCAATCGGCCACAACGCGCTACTTGCCTGGCGGATAATAATAAAATTTATTGCCAGTCATTAAGCTTAAAAACTGTTATTTCACTTGTGCAAGTGCGTTTAATGTAACAACAACAACAACAACAACAAAAACAAAAAATATGTACTAAGTGAATTTTCAAAAATTTTAAGTGCTCATAAATAGTTTGGAAACAGTTAGCGCGTGCGTGCAAGGCATTCGTGAAATGAAGCATAAGTCAAAAAATCATAATTCAGCAAATAGATAAAATTATTTATGAAAACTACGCACAGCTCACCTATGCTGCAATGAGCCAGTGCGAAAACAGCGTTGTCTGTCTGCTTTAGGCGCTATAAATACTTTACCGTTATCTGCAATTTTGCGCATTGATGCTCGTAAAAGCCGCTATAAATGCACGCTTGCTCGCTTAAGTGCGTCTTTGCTTATTCGCGGCATTTATGCAATAAAAGTGTTTATTTGTCTAAATTTTTTAGTGCATTTTTCGAAAAAAAATATACATTTTTTTACATTTTTCGAAAACAAAAAAATTGAAATTTTCCAAAAAAAATTGAAATTTTCGAAAAAAAAATAAAAATAAAAATAAATTAAAAAAAAAATAATAAATAAATAATTGAAATTTCCAAAAAGTAAACTTCAAATAAAAAAAAATATTTAATTTTCACAAAAAAAAAAGAGATTTTATTGAATTAAAGAAACAAAAAAAAATCAGTAGTAATTTTTCACATTTTGTTTTATGTGCTTGCAACGCCGGCGTCAGGTTCATTGTCCAATGCGATTGACTTCGTTACACCTCGGGCCAGCGCTCACATATTAATTGCCGCTTTTATTTCATTTTCAATTGCCTACTGATTGCACAATTAATTTTTCAAGTATTCCCCATTACTTATTTTGCAAAATGTCTACATGATAAACAGTTTTTGTGATTTACTCTTCATTTTTTATGCTCATAAATTGCGCTGGATTTGAGCAAATAATAAACAGTTACATAAAGATATTATTTATCAAGATTAAGTGAGTGAATCAGTTGAACTCAAAGTCCGGCTGATGTATTCTTAATATCGTCGCCTAAAATTCAAAATAACTTAACATCACTTTTCAAAAGTTGACAGGCGAAGGAAAAGCCGATATAATAGAAATCGCTCATATTGAAACAAAATTTGAATTTTGGTTATAAAATGGTTATATATTGGTTACAACTGATAGCGGAAGCCTAAAATTTTATGTACATACATACATATATGTATATAATGAGATATCGATCTGAAGTTTTGGAGACGTCCTTTTCTTCCAAAGCAGCAGCTCATTTGTTGGAGCCGCCGGACTATTTTAGCCTATAGCTGCAATACAAAGGTAAAATGAGGCTTGCCGATTTTGAGCTGTTAATTGAGTTAGTGTTATTGTTGTAGCGGTTGTCTAATCTCCGTTAGGGTGGTAAGTTTCAATTAATTTGTCATCGCGGTCATACAAAACTTGGCCCAGGAAACGTGCTGTTCCGACGTGGATGGACGATAAAAAGAGTGATGTCAGATCTATAGGGTTAGCTGGACGTGCAAAGAGGTGGTGCGAGGATTTGGTATGTCGGATAAGTAGGAGTTTAACCTACTACATTATCCATTCACATGAAGCTGCACAAGGGTCATTCTCGATCTCGCAATTGGTAGTGGTTCGACTCCAAGTACGCCATTGACTAAGAGAGAGTGTTTATGGCTCCATTGTGAATGACGTTGAGTGCATGTCTGAAGTTAGTTGCGTTCGCAGCCTGGTCGCCGTATTGTTGTCGACGTAGTTGGGGAAGGATCTCTTGATGATCGCTTCAAGCAGGTAACTGCAGACTGCTTTAAGAGCAGTTCTCTATGCTTCTTAACTGGGAGCAAAAGAACCTCACCATGTAGATGTTCGATAGGAGACATCAAGAGGCGTTCCGTTACAGTTCAGAATGCAGTATTCTGGCATGTCTGAAGCTTCCTCTCCTGCATTTTATCCAGGCGACCATATTTTGCGGCATAGTTAAGGATCGGCCTCTGTACTTTGACAATAATCACGGTCGTTTGAAGAGTGAAGGAGCACAAGCTGTCGAGTGTCATATCGACTGCCATCGACTGCATTATTAAGGTCCAGTCCAGTTGGTGAATATGTACTCTGTGGATTTAGGTCGGAGAGATAGTTGTTTACCTTTGAACATATTCCATCGATTCCATTGCCTGACATCATTATCGCAGCATATGAGGTGTTACAAACTCCCTCTGCTGGTTGAGGAAGATTCGAAATATAGAAGTTAAACAGCAACGGGGAGAGGAACCACCCTGCGGAACCCCCTGTTTAATTCTTCAATTTAGAATTTTTACCTCGAAACAGTTAGTTCATAGATAGTAGATTTTTGGATGTTTGCAAGTACCGTTGTATGGTTGAGGATCGCCCTCTCGGGCGAGGTGTTTTTGGTTGAGGCCTTGGATTATCTGTTTGGTTGAAAATATTTTCTCCAGATGTGGTATTTCCCAAAATTACTAGATTAGTTAATGGAGTCAGCCTAATAAAATACCATCTAGTTATAGTTTATAAGTAACGAAATTAACGAAGTGTATATTCTGTGCTTGGAATTTCCGTTATGTTTTTCCTATTATAACTACCCGGATCAAAGTTCTAGTTCTCAGTTAATCTTGAATAACTAATCAGTTCATAGATTATCATAATCTAATCGCATCAAACGGTTTCATTATCTTAATATAGATTGCAACATTCGAGCTCTTATTGCTTTGACTTGTGAAGATAATAAATTCATTAATCAATTGTTTTAATACTAATCTAATCCGTTGATATAACCTTAAATTAAATTTAGTTTTTTTATGATTATGTACAAACGCGTACTGTCATACCAATGGGCGGAAAATCATAAATAAATTTCTGATAAGTTTTTGCTTGCTTATACTAAGTATTCTTTTTCTTTATTTGCGTAGACACCGCTTACGTAGTTGTAGCCGAGTTTACAACAGCGCGCCAGACGTTCTTTCTTTTCCCTTTTTGCCGCCAATTAGAGGTTTTTTATTGTAGCCAAGTCCTTCTCCTCCTAGTCTTTCCAACGGAGTGGAGGTGTTTCTCTTCCTATGCTTCCAGCGGTGGGTCCTGCGTTGAATACTCTCAGAGCCATTCGGACGACATGACCTAGCCAGCACAGCTGCTGTGTCATAATTCGTTGAACTATGTCAATTTCGTCGTATATCTCGCAAAGCCCATCATTTCATCGACTGCAGAACCTCGTAACGCTTACTCATGAGATGTTGTCATCGTCCATACCTCTGCATCATTTAGCGGGACGGGGCTGATGAGTGACTAGTAGAGTTTGGTCTCGGTTTGTTGAGAGAAGACTTTACTTCTCAATTGGCACCTCAGTCCGAAGTAGCACCTGTTGGCAAGAGTTATTCTGCGTTGGATTTCCAGGCTGACATTGTTAGTGGTGTTGATACTGGTTCCAAGATAGACGAAATTATTTGTTTAATGACAGGAGATATTTCGTCTTGCCCTTGTTCACTGCCAGACCCATTTACTTTGCTTTCTTATCCAGTTAGGAGAAAGCAGAACTTACGGCGCGGGTGTTGAGGCGAATGATATCACTATATTCGTCGTACGCCATCAGCTGAACACTATTTTTTCCAGCAATATATTGAAGAAGTCATACGATAGGGAGTCGCGGAGGTCCTTCCCGATTCTGAAGGAGATTGTGGTGCTGCTCAACGACAGCTTACACAGTCGTATTAGTGCAGGGATACCAAATTTGGATATAGCGACATAAAGGCAGCTCCTTTTCGTGCTGTCGAAGGCGGCTTTGAAATCGACGAAGAGATGGTCCAATCAATCGCTCGATAAAACCTTATATGTGATGTTGAGGAGGCTTATCTCATGGTAGTTAGCGCAGATTGTGGGGTCTCTCTTTTCGTGAATTGGACAGAGTATACTTAAATTGCAATCGTTGGGCATGCTTTCTTCCGATCATTTTCTACAAAATATGAGTCTAAAAACATAAAATGTTAATTTTTATTAACCACAGTTAATTATGCCCCGACATTATGTAATCATGCAATTTTATTTACATTTTTATATTTATCAAAACGATTTTAAATTTCCATTTTCCACTTTTGTATATTTATAGTTTTATGGGTGTCTGTGTGCAAGAAGGTCAGCTGCATGCCCTTACTGAGTACATCGAAGGCGGTTCGCTGGAGCAGCTGCTGGCCAACCAAGAGGCGGTCCTGACTGCTGCTATGAAACTAAGACTGGCGCTGGGCATTGCGAATGGCATGGCGTATGTGCACGACGCGGGCATTTTCCATCGCGACTTAACAAGCAAAGTTCGTTAAAAGCATAAACTTATATATATTTTCGATAATATTAAAAAATCATAATTGAATTTACTTCTAGAATGTGTTAATACGGAATATGCCCGATGGACAATTTGATGCAGTCGTAGGAGATTTTGGTTTGGCGGCTAAAATACCAGATAAGCAGTAAGTCAACCACTACACATATGAGTATAGCGTATAGATATTTATATAACAAACATTAACATTTTTATAGTGGCAAAACGCGCCTCGACACAGTCGGCTCACCTTATTGGGTAAGCCCCGAGTGCCTCAAGGGTCAATGGTATGATCAGACAAGCGATGTCTTCTCCTTTGGCATAATACAATGCGAGATAATCGCACGCATAGTCGCCGATCCGGATGTGATGCCACGCACTGACGCCTTCGGTTTGGATTATTTGGCTTTCGCCGAGCTATGTCCCATGGACACACCTGCGGTATTTCTACGCTTGGCTTTCTACTGCTGCATCGTAAGTTGCATTGTTTTTTTGAATTTATGAGATATATCTTAAATTTTCTCGCTCTTTTTATCACACACAACGCAGTACGAAGCCAAAAGTCGCCCGACTTTCCACGAAGCTGTCAAGAAGCTGAAGCAAATAATGCAGGATCATGAGAATGGCTGTAATGGTGACTGCAACTCGTCGCTGAATACATCGAGCCTACTAAATTCACTAGAGTTGAATAGTTCAGTTAACGGTGCAGCGTCGGATGCTGCACACGATAACTCAACGGCGAGTCACAAAAACGACTGCTTGCGACATTGCTACTCCAGCAGCACACTACATAACAATGCCAGTTGTTGTAGTTGTCGCAAGAGTGCCACTGCGTTGAAAGCGCCGGTCATTCAAACTGCGCCCGCCGGTACTGCCACGACGCAGAATTACAAGGAGTTAGATGAGAACGGCTTCCGTTTCCCTAACGGTAAAAATGACGGCACAGGTGGCAGCACCACACCATATCAAACACCGAATGGCTCGTCAACGGAATACAACGAATTCGAGGATCATGTATTGGAGACGCGTGTACGGCGTGTGACCAAAAAGCTAGAAGCCGATCTGCAATTACAACAGCATCGACGCTCGTATAGCGAAAACATTATACATTTTCCGCTACACACGACGCCGAGCGATAAGGCGCGCTGTCATCAAATGCAACGGCAACGCTCGTCCACACACTCACCAACACCGCCCGCACTGTCGCGCATAAATGGTGGCAGCGAGAAGTCCACACAACCGCCGTATGTTTCTGTCGCCGCCGTCGACGCCACACAAGTGCCGTCACCTGCGATTAAACCACCGACGCAGCAAACAGCCGCACTGACATTGCGTAAAGTCGCCGAAACTATGTGCTTGAAGGATCCACACTACAAACCCATCCGTTCCGATCACAATGGTGTGAAGAGTAATCCATTCACCACGCTGGCACAGTTGCGTGGCGTCAAGAAGATACTCGGCGCTAATCCGAAAACGTATGCCGCCGGTGTGGGTGACCTGTTCAGTTCGTGTTTTGAAATGTCCGCGCCGTTCTTCAAAGAATTGGCAGCCGAGTTGGCAAAAAGCACAAACAAAACGGTGACAACGAGCGAAGTTGGCAGTGCGGTGGCCGCACGTTTGAGCGCCGGCGGCGTTGGGCGTGGTTTGCCCGCCACTCCAAATGAACCAAAGAGCTTACCCTCATCGCCGCAATTGACACGGAAATTCAGCGTTAGCGAACTGAAAGCAACGGCACATGGTCCCGTCTCGACTACAGACGCGTCCGTGGTCGAAGATGATGACGACTGCGATGACTGTGCATCCGACGGTGAGCCCGATGGCGATGGTGGCGGCAACTGCGCCGATGCCGAATCAAGTAGCGATGATTCCGCTGAGCCACGCGCGCTCCACCTATCAACGCCAGCCGCACGCAAGTACCGCGCCAATTCGCTTTATACACATCCGCTTTTCATGTGCAGCAGCGGGAATGGCAATGTCAACATCGATGAGGCTACAACCGCTGCAAATGCCTTGGCGACGCCAACAACGGCATCAGCGACGACTATATGTACCCCGGCATCGTCAGCTTTGACTGTCGATTGCGGCAACAGCACAGTGTATTCCACGTCAGAGGATGGTTGTGAGGAGCCCGATCCGCCTAAAATAAAAATATCGAGCAACATTACGGCATTAGCCGTTGCATCGCCTACACCACCATCACAACCGCAAATGGCTTCGTTGGTAGCCACACCGGCCTCCGTTTCGTCATGTCCCGACTTTGAGCTGCATGAAATTAAACCGTGTGATTTGCTACCGAATAAAGGTACTTTAACGCGACGTGATTCCATTGAGAGCGGTTTTTATTCGTGTTTCAATGAGGATACTGATCCGGCCGTCAACAACTCGACCACATATGTAACAGCGACGGCAGCCTCGACCACCTCCATCGACATGGGTCTAATGAATCGCTTAGCGCTCGACTCGGGTATACATTCGGTGTTGCAACGCAACAATTTCGCCGTTAATCAACTGCTCTACTGCAAGAATCGTACGTCATCCATTTACACCGACAGTTCCGATGACATCAGCAGTTTGGCCGGCTCCGATTCGTTGCTGTGGGACGACCGCTCCTTCACCGCTATACCGAGTACGCGTTCGGCACAAATTGCAACAATCGTTGAATATTTCGAACGCAAGCGACAAGTACCTGATGACATGGCGCCCGGAGCTGGTCGTGGTGCATTTTTGCGCAGCGGCTCCACAAGCACCAGCGGCAGCGCACACACAACAAGTACATCAAATAGCGCCGCATCCACGGCTGCCGCCGCCGCCATGGCAGCCACCAACTCGTATGGCCTCAGTAATTTGGCCACGTACGATATGCGACGTTACACCGACTTCAAACGGCACGCGGCCTTAAGTTCGGATTATGAGGCATTCTGCTTTGAATTGGATAAGAAGCCGGCGCAGCAGCGTTTGACAGTGTGCGAAGGTGCTGTCAAGTCCAAGCTGCAAATATTCGACAAAACAAAGCAACAGCAGCAACAACAACAACAGCAGCAACAGCGCATGCAGCAGCAGCAGTCGCAGCAAACGTCAGCGTTAGCGCAAGCGCATGCGTCCAGTAGTCTAACAAATGGTGTTGCCACAACGAAGTAGGACGTAAGGCGGCAAATCGAAGCGCCGGTATTTATCGAAGCAGCAACACTGTGTTTTAAATTCGCTGACAGCCGCAAAAGTGGCATTTTAATTCGTCCTTCTTCAATTTCATTACACATTCATTCATTTTCACCATCATTTCATGATTGTTATACATTTTCGCACTGTTTTATGGAGTTGCACACCACTGTGGTGAGTTTGCGAGATGTTGGCGCAAAATTGCAGTTGCTTTTAGCCAAAATAAGCAGAACTTTAAATAATTTGTGTTGCTGCTGGTGGCAGCGTAAGTGAGGCCTCAAAAAGTTAACCTAAGTATTTAAAACATGGAAATACGAAGCACTTTGCAATACTATATTTAAACATATCCGAGCCCGACGGATCTGAGTTTTATAAGAGAAACCATAAAAGTGCTTAAATGGTCGCCAATATGGAAAAAAATAGTCAAGCATATAAACATTTTGCAAAAAAAAATCTAGTTTTTCATAACCTAACCTCACTTTTAATGCGTATTAACTTAATTTGGTCAAACAACAATCTTTAAAAAAATATGAAATTTGCACGAAAATAAAGTTTTTCAGCACCTCACTTTCCAAGCGTTGTTGAAAATTTACCAATTAAATCTTGAAAAACATACAAAATTGCGCTCTAAGCCGAAACCATAGTTAATTTTACTTTTTTAATTCGCCTAAATGCATAAACAGCATAACTCAAAAAACGAGCAGCCTCCACAAAATATAACAATTCAAAATACCAAGCAGCTGCAACTTTCTTTAAACTAATTGCCACTCTAAAATATAAAAAATAAAACACCACTAAAGTTCTGCCAACAAACCAACAACAAAACTCCATCACTTTTCATTATATTGTATGTATATTCTTATAACTTTGCAATGTCATCTCATATCATAATAAGAACAACGAAAACTACTGTTGTTTCACCTACTTTTTTGTTCTGTTATGTCATCAAAGTATTTGTTAGTACATTTAGTACATACTTTATATAAAGAGAAAATGCGCTAACACAACAGTAAAGCGTAAGAAATCACTAACTATTTAAGTTTACACACGATATACAAATACATATATAAAATATCAATAATTTCAATTGAAAATGAAAATTATAAAAAAAACTATATCTTCCTGTTCACAATACATATACATATACATATATAGTATATAACCAATTATAAAAGCCGATATATGAGAAATAAAGTTTTGTACTCGTTAAGTGGTGAAAACACACAAATCAAAAATGAACGCGAAGCATTGATTGTGTCCTGTAAAAATAAGCGCATAAAGCGAAGGAGTTGAAGGAGAAATGAAAATAATACAAGTGAAAGCCAAAATATTCTACTAACCTTTTAAGTAAGCAAAGAGTGCGAAAGAAAAGCGATAATAATAATAAAAAAAATGTTTGGGAAGTTAAAAGTTGTTAAGTAAATACCTTTTATCACAAACAAAACAAAACAAAAGAAGAAAAAAATATATATATATATAAATAAATGAAATGAAGTAAGCAATTGTTGAAGGTAAGGAATGCAGTATTAAATGGAAATTAAAGAAGAAAACGCAAACAAAAAAAATAATAAATAAATAAATAAAAATATGTAAAAAGAGAGTGCATTCTGATAATGGCAATTTTAAGACAAAACAAGTAAATAGTTTAAGTAATTATTTTATTTATACTTGCTGTTTATGATTTAGGTGCGCGCGCATAGCTGGTTGCTAAAAACAATAAAGTATTTACTTAAAAAAATCGAAAAACAAAAAAATTCATGTTCTAAAAATGGAAAAAAATATTCTTTCAAAAAATCGACATAAAGTTTTAATAAAAAAAATTTCGTTAAAAATTTCTAAAAAAAATTTCAACGAAAAAATTTCAATAAAATAATTTCTTTAAACAATTTTTTCTAAAAAAGTTTCAATAAATTAATTTCGTTAAAATTTTTTTTTTTCTAAAAAAATTGCAACAAAAAAATTTGTTATAAAAAAATTTCATTAAAATAATTTCTTTAAATAATTCAATGAAATTATATCTTTAAACATTTTTTTTTCGAAAAACAGGTTCTAAAAAATTCTGAAAAATAATTTTATTAGAAAAAAGTCTTAAAAAAGAAATTAAGCAGAATATCGCGCCAAATGTCTTTAGTAAACTAAAAAAAAAAATATTTTTTTTTTGCAATTAGCATTATTAAGCATTATAAACAAACCAATGTTGAAAATGTTTGTCGTCATATCTAATGTTGGCTGCTTCTAGTAATTATGAGCAAATTATAGGTATTTATACAGTCACATGGCGGTGAATACCAAATGAGTTGAGTCT
This sequence comes from Bactrocera dorsalis, assembly GCF_023373825.1. Classification (NCBI taxonomy): domain Eukaryota; kingdom Metazoa; phylum Arthropoda; class Insecta; order Diptera; family Tephritidae; genus Bactrocera; species Bactrocera dorsalis. The sequence continues at coordinate 37,928,573 of NC_064304.1, read as the reverse complement.
TCGTGCGTACATTTTTGTGGCATACTCTTTACTTTTTAGGCAACTGCAACGAAACAAATGCCGTTATTGAAAATGAGCACTACAAAATGGCATGTTCATGTTTTCCTAGTCCTTTACACTATTTAATTTCAATGCTAAACTTTTTTAATTTAATATTTATGCTGTTGTTGTTTATTATGAACAGTTTTTGTTTGTAGGCGCCACAAAAAAAAAAATAATTATATTTGTATATAAAAAAATTAAAAAAGAAACCGAAATAAAATACATATATGTTTAATTTTTTTTTTTTTATAAATTTCGTTTGTTTCTGTGGCGTCATTTTCAATGAAATTTAGACGGTCCGCTTAAATTTTGAATTTTGTATACTCTAATGGCAAAGCTATAAACACAAAATAATTATATAAATAATTAATGATTACTCGTTTTAAGTATTTATTTGCGCACTCTAAATATGTTTTTGCTAAGTTATAAGTTCTTTAATTAATTTGCTTAATTTGTATTAAAATATTATTAATGAAAAGGGGTGATTTGTAAATTAATTTTTATTAGTTAAAGGCAAATTTCAATTGCAAAAATTACTAAAACTGCATAAACACATAACATTTTTATATAAAAATTATTTGCATTGAGGAAATAAATTAATAAAAATTGTTTGTTTAAAAAAAATAGTTTCGGTTAAACAAAAATGATTTGTTAAAAAATAATCGATTTTGGTAAAAAATATGATAATATGGGTAAAAAAATAATAGTTTTTAATAAAAAAATAAATTGTGTAAAAGAAATAGTTTTGGTAAAATTAATATATTTTGGTTAAAAAATAATTAATTTTGATTAAAAAAAGTAATAATTCTTGTAAAAAAAATAGTTTTTGTAAAAAAATAATAATTTTTGTAAACAAAAATAATTTGTTTAAAAAAAAATAGTTTTGGTAAAATTAATATATTTCTGGTTTATAAAATAATAATTTTGTATAAAACGTAAAATTACTTTGTAATAAAAAATAGTCTTGATTGAAAAAAATAATTTGCTAAATAAATAGTTTTGATTAAACAAAAATAATTTATTTAAAAAAATAATAATAATTTTGGTAAAAAAAATTAATTGTGTAAAAAAATAGTTTTGTTAAAAAGTTATATTTTGGTTAAAAACTGATAATTTTTTGTAAAAAAAAAATATTTTTTGTTTAAAAAACATAATTTGTAAAAATAGTTTTTTTTAAATAATATTTTTTGTTTAAAAACATAATTTGTTAAAAATAGTTTTTTTTAAATAATAATTTTGGTTAAAAATAATAGTTTTTGTGTAAAAAAGGTAATCATAAATATCTTAAAATATAATAATAATTTGCAAAAGAGTATAATATATTAAAAATATAATAATAATTTTGTCAAACAAAAAATAGCTACTCCAAAAAAGTCATTTTGTAAACTTTTTGTCCTTTAACGCAAGCAAAAAATGTATGGTGCAGCTAATGTCTTGAAAATTAAAGCAGCAGAGTTTAAAAGAATTAATATTCATAGCTAAACTAAACACAATAAGAACTTAAAACAAACTCCAGCGCCTAGTGAAGTGTTTTAAAATCGCTTGCCAGCGTGCGTGAAATTTCATAGAAGATATATTTTTACCACTACTGCTACAAAATATACAAACTATTTTGCTTGTAAGCAAAAGAACACACATATTTTCATTTTGACTCCACCCTGTGCCGGTTGCTTAATTTCCCGCTATCACAAACTAAATAATTATTAATTAATTAACTTTATCTATTATTGCGTAGTTAAGTTATTTTGTGTGTATTAAATTAGTTTTTAACTTTGCTTAATTATATAATGTATTGCTGTAGTAATGGTAATTGAGTTAAGATTACAAAATAAATGAAGAAAATATTTTGAGTTAATTTTTTTATTTGAGTTGACTTTTTTTCCTATCATTGATATAAGTTGGTAACGATTTTTATTGTTGTTGTTATCGTTAATTTTTTATGTTATGCAGATTTCCAATATTTTGTTGCAGAAAACATTTTCTTATTTATTTTGTTGCTTAGTACAAAGTTGATAGTTAGGATCGGCTTTGTACGTAGGCCCGTTTGTCTTGAGAACGAATTTAAAAGCGGTTTCAGTTTAGTTTAAGCTATTGCGCTCTTGTGTTCCGTATTTTTTATATTCAGCTAAATTTGGTTTTTGAAAGAAAAAGTTACGATTATTAAAGCAGTCTGGGTTGCCAATTTATCATTTCAAAAATTTTGGTTATAAATGCATTTTCAGTTCATAAATCCAATTTTAGTATTAGAAACATAATTTTTAATTCTAATTTTTTTACGATCAAGAATTGAAAAAATGAAGCGTAAAACATTTTTCAATATCGGAATACAGAATTGAAAGGCTTACGGTGATTCCGTTCAATCAAAAACACAAGCCTATGAGCGATACAAAGTCTTTAAAGACGGTCGAGAGATCGTTGAAGGCACGTCTCGTTCTGGACGATCTTTGACGTCTTCAACTGATGAAAATATTAAAAAAGTGAAGGAAATACTCGTAATGCTGGAAAATCGTCATGAAAGTGTTAGAAAGATGGCAACAGAGCTCGATACCTCTTCCGAGTCCGTTCGAATACTTTTGGTGGATATTTTGCGAATGAAACGTCTTCTTACTTGAATCGTGCCGATAAAGCAGAGTGTTTTTTTAAAGAGTACCGTAAACTGGTCTCATGGAGAGCATTATAACTGCCCATGAGAAATGTATTTGTGAGTTTGACAAGCAAACAAGTCAACAGTAATCGGAATGGAGGGGAAAAACAAGCCGAAACCAAAAACAACCACGCCAAAGCCGCTCAAAAATCAAGGTAGTGCTGATTGTTTTTTCGATATTCCTGGTTTGGTGCATCAGGAATTTGTTTCGGAGGGACAGACGATCAATTAGAAGTTCGATTTGACTGTGTTACAGCATTTGCGTGAGAACATCCATCGAAAACGGCCGGAATTGTGGAAGAACAATTCATGGGTTTTACAAAACGAGAATGCACGATCGCATCGAACCACTATTGTGACCGAATTTTAAGCCAAAAGCGCAATGAATACCTTCGATCAAGCACCGTTTTCACCAGATTTGGCTCCGTGAGATTTTTCCTTGTTTCCCAAACTGAAAGGGCTGCTCCGTGAAATCCGTTTTCAGTCGATCGAATAGATAAAACAAAATTCGCTGAATGCCTTTCCAAAAAGTGCCTATCAAAAATGTGTTTCGAGGAATGGAATAATCGTTGGTATAAATATCGTTGAATAATTCAATATTTTGGGTTTTTATTACAATTTCCGGGTACTTTTTTGTTTGTTATTATTGAATATTGTTATAAAAATTAAGAAAATTCAACAACTTTTATTTTAATAGTATTCTCATGAAAAATTAATATTTAGCTGTGTTTTTCCATTTATATATTATTTTTTTAATTTTTTATTTATATATATATTTTTATTTAATCCTTTTTTTAATTTTTTATTTAATTCTTTTTTTTTATTTTTTTATTTAATTCTTTTTTTTTTATTTTTTTATTTAATTTTTTTTTATATTTTTTTTTATTTCTTTTTTATTTATTCACAATTTCCGTTCAAATTACATATTTTCAAAGAAAATCGCATATCTTCAATATTGCAAGTTTGTAAAATTGTTAAAGCAAATATTTAATTGAAATGAGTAAAGACTGAAGTTAAAGTAAAAAGAACAAAATAATGGTTTTTGATATGAAAATTAAAAAAAAAAAAAATCTCTTAAAATTGAGAATAAAATAATGAATGGCTTTGTTCGTTGGTGTACTATGTGTGGTTGAAAACGTTTTGCAATTATGAAGCAGTGAAGGCCTTACAAAATGCATTTGATTCCACCAAATCACATAAGGAAAATTAATTACAATAACACTAAGACTTTGTAATGGAAATTGGCGAATTGAATAACGGTTTAAATTTTCACGAAAACAATGTTTTGAACATCTTTAGGTTATTTTATAAATTTCCACATAAATTACACACGTTCAAAACCATTTTAAGCAAGATTCTGTAATGAAAAAAAAAAAACAATTATGTACTATATGTATATAAATAAATATATAAAAATATAGTAAACATACATATAAACGTTTGTATAGTAGTCCAGCTAGTTGTAAGTGTCGGCGCGTGCAATCTTGTACATAATATGTATTTGTATTTTGCGTAAGTAAGATTTAAACATTTACAACTGTAACACATACACATAAGTAGTTGAATTGAGCAGGTCCACTTTATTAGCATGTGTCTCTAGTATTATACAGACATACATAGTTACAAAATAGTATGAACCATTGTCGTCCATTTTTTCAAAGGCGCTGTAGCGCGACATTTTTATTACTGTAGTAATTCAAAACTTGAAAATAATTATTTATTTGTTTCTTATAAAATTAAGTATTATGTCCATACATGTGTGTATGTACATATGTGAAAATCCATTGCCAAAACAGTGTTGCTGAAAAGTTTAAATTTTGAAGAAAGTTGTTTTGCATTTGTTAAGACATCTCATATACTCATATCTACATAAGCTTGCATTAAATTGTATGTATATACTTATGTAAGTATAATTTAAAAAAAATTGAAAATATTTTTCGTTCATAATTATTTGGACTTTCTTTGAAGCTTTAATTGAAAAATGAGTCGAAGCTTTTACTTTATATTGAATGAATCGAACAAGTAACTGGTATAATCTGGTATAAATCTGTATAAACTGGCATAATTGAGTAAAGTGGTTAAAGAAACTTGTTTTACGACTTGAAAGAGGCGTCTCCAAAATTTTGCACAGTGATGAATCGAACAAGTAACTGGTATAAATCGTATAAACTGGCATAATTGAGTAAAGTGGTTGAAGAAATTTGTTTTACGACTTGAAATAGCCATCTCCAAAATTTTGCAGAGTAATGAATTAAACACGTAACTGGTATAAATCGTATAAACTGGCATAATTGAATAAATTGGTTAAAGAAAGATATTTTACGACTTAAAAGAGCCATCTACTTACTTTTAGGCACTGAAATTAATTCAATAACCTTTCGATCTCATCTAAATTTATGGAAAATAGAGCAGAGTTGAAAGATAGTATAGAGCATAGAGCCGTTTCGTATTGGCTTATATTTAAATAACTAGTTTACTTTTAACACGTTTCCATTCCACAATTAATTAAGCATATCAGAATTATAGATGAAATTGTATATTTTTTTTATCGGCTGGCAACGCTTTTTGTACTTAAGGTTGGTATTTTTGCTTGGTTAAGCATACAAATTTTTAATGTACGAGTATTAACTGACGCTATTAAAATTAGAATATCTCCCAACTTTCATCCACACTAACTCAGACTGCACCTTCAAAAGGGATATAGTGTTTTTAATAGAGAATATAATTTTTTTTTTACAGAAAATTTAAATATTTTTTCGAGTTTCACGCGATTTTCGACGGTCCAGCAAAAAGGTGGTCCAGTGTTTACGGTCTAAAACCGCCGTTAAGCCCAAAAATTTTTTGATTAGCAGCTATTGTCCGTATAATAATCCAAGTTCGAAAAAACCCGAAAATTGACAAAATGGCAGCGTTTCAAAAAAATTGCTTTTACTCAAAATTTTATTCGCTTTTGGCCTGTCAGTTCAAAAAACTTGAATTAAAAGTCTGTAACTCAAAAAATATCTGAAATACTCCAAAAATTTTGATAAACACATACCATGTTTTTATTATGAAATTTAATATTTAATAATAAATCTTTGTAATATGCTGAAGATGCTTTAACGGCTTTTGAAAGTCAATTTGAGTAATGAAGTTTGATTAGAAATACGAAAATACTTTTTCGACTACCCAATATTTAATGTAATTTGAAGTTTTCGATTCATAAAGCGAAATATAGAGTTTCGAAAAAGTTGAAAGTTGACGAGAAGAACACAAGTTGTTCATTCCAACATAAGTCAACTTAAGTAATTTTAACAAATCGCTATAGAAATATTTTCAAATTCGAAAATACGAATGGTTGTAGGAAGAACTACCATATATTGGTCGAAAATTAAGCGCCAAATAATTGTTTACATTTTCTTTTAGTTTACTAAAAATATAAAAAAAAAATGAAATTCAAATAAAAAATTAAAAATACTCCAAAAAATATTATAAAAACACATCAATGAACTGCAATGTAAGCAAAAAGAAAATGTAAATATTTTGAAATTTTTTGTCAATCTTTGGAGAACCGAAACTCTTGAGCCACATGCTGAAATTGCAGCTTATAACGGGTGATTTTTTTGAGGTTAGGATTTTCATGCATTAGTATTTGACAGATCACGTGGGATTTCAGACATGGTGTCAAAGAGAAAGATGCTCAGTATGCTTTGACATTTCATCATGAATAGACTTACTAACGAGCAACGCTTGCAAATCATTGAATTTTATTACCAAAATCAGTGTTCGGTTCGAAATGTGTTTATCGACAAATTTTGTTCAGCGATGAGGCTCATTTCTGGTTGAATGGCTACGTAAATAAGCAAAATTGCCGCATTTGGGGTGAAGAGCAACCAGAAGCCGTTCAAGAACTGCCCATGCATCCCGAAAAATGCACTGTTTGGTGTGGTTTGTACGCTGGTGGAATCATTGGACCGTATTTTTTCAAAGATGCTGTTGGACGCAACGTTACGGTGAATGGCGATCGCTATCGTTCGATGCTAACAAACTTTTTGTTGCCAAAAATGGAAGAACTGAACTTGGTTGACATGTGGTTTCAACAAGATGGCGCTACATGCCACACAGCTCGCGATTCTATGGCCATTTTGAGGGAAAACTTCGGACAACAATTCATCTCAAGAAATGGACCCGTAAGTTGGCCACCAAGATCATGCGATTTAACGCCTTTAGACTATTTTTTGTGGGGCTACGTCAAGTCTAAAGTCTACAGAAATAAGCCAGCAACTATTCCAGCTTTGGAAGACAACATTTCCGAAGAAATTCGGGCTATTCCGGCCGAAATGCTCGAAAAAGTTGCCCAAAATTGGACTTTCCGAATGGACCACCTAAGACGCAGCCGCGGTCAACATTTAAATGAAATTATCTTCAAAAAGTAAATGTCATGAGCCAATCTAACGTTTCAAATAAAGAACCGATGAGATTTTGCAAATTTTATGCGTTTTTTTTTTAAAAAAAGTTATCAAGCTCTTAAAAAATCACCCTATACAATATGTAAAATAACTTTGAACAACAGGAACGAGATTTTGAAACCAAAAAAGTATTTCTGTATAAAGCATTTTTAAATTATTTGACTATTTTAAGCATAATATTTTTATTTGAAACTGTTAATGCATTGATTTAAAATAAGAATAATATGTATAATGTTAAAAATCACACTTTTAAATGTACATATATAGACATAGATCATCAACTCATCGTTGCCAAGTCACAGACACCACACGCGAACATAACTATCTCACCAAACAATCATACATTTAATTATAAGTAAAAAGTAAACATCACTTCAAGAAACGATTTTGTTAATTTTAAGTACCGTTATGTAGATTTTCAACATTTCAAATCATGCAACATGACATAATTATATGCAACTCCAACAAATTTGTAACTCGTCAATAATTCGGACTTATTTTTTTTAATTCTTGGAGAAGTCAAATTTTTGAAAAAATTTTTACAGTGTATTTCATAAAAAAATGTAACTGTATATACTCCTGTTTACTACATTAAGTTATTGTTTTGAGAAAGGCCAAATTTAAGAGGGAAAGTGTTTTGAGCAAGCAATGGTATTTAATTACTTCAATAATTTAGTAAAGTAAGCAAAACAATTATTGTATGAAACTAAATGAAATGAAAATATAATAAAATAAAAATTAACAATAAAAAATAATGTCAAATGTTAAATGCTGACGAGTTTTAATTAAAATTTAGCCTCGCGTCACTTTTAACATTTTCTAAATTTCAACTGCTTTGATCACATGCTGCAGTTATGGCAACTTCGTTTTTTCATAGCATACATTTAGGCTTACCAATTTAACTTATTGCTTACAATCGAGTTCGTACCTTTGACAGCAGAAATATCGATAAATATACAAGAGCAAGAGCGACAGAAAAATTGTTTTTTTTTACCAAATTTTTTTTATTTATTAATTTTTTTCTTTCATAAAATCGATATATATTTATTAAAAATATTAAATACATATTCTAAATATTTTTTGTAGGATAGAACCTTTTTGAAATTCAAACTGTATGCAATTAGAGTGCCAATATTCATTTTAAAAAGCTAACTTAGGCACTTTTTAGCTTCACTTTTTCCTTTTCCTCTTCCTCATTTTTTTTTTATTTTTACTAAGTTTTGATTATATGTAAGTTAAAATTTGTGTTTGGAAGTTTCAGTTTTCGGCGATGAAAAGCAAGAAATGGACTTACAGGTACTATTAAAAATGTCAACGCAATTACTATCAGAACAAAGAATGTAGGAGCGAACCAGTAAGCAATTATAAGTCAAAGTATAATACAGAAAAATAATGAGTATAATTGAAAAGCTCAGTTTAATATCACATTTAGGTCAGATACCTCTCAATCTGGCTGTAGTTGAAATCAAAAGCAAACTTCGCTAAACATTAACAAAAATATACAGAGATGGTCTTCAAGCAGATAATCTGTTTTAAAAACTAATGAGCAGTCCAGTTACCAAGATATTATAAGTTCGTTTCAGCGAAATGATAACCGAAGAGTAGTGTTAAAACGTGCTGAGTCTATCCATAAGCAATATTAAGATTTTTTGCTCTCTTCTTGATACCAATACGGATATTTTGAAACACTGTTTCATAAACTTTTTCGTTGTAATCGCATGAGGCAAGTTTTTGATGTCTTCATGAGCTTCACTGAATGCTATAAACTATTCAAGTACTTGTATGCTGTGTAAAAGTAGATTCCATAAAACACTTATGCAACATTCTCAACGGTTCCAAAGTCATGACTGCATTAGAAACGCAAAAGCAAACTCATTGTTAAATTTCTTCCATAGTAGAGTATTGCTAGACAAACTTTTGACGTTCTAAACAAACTGGTGCCAAACACATACTAATTGACATATGGAGATATATATATATTAGGGTGTTTTGTTTCTTTTGAACAATTAATTTTTTTCAGTCCCAGCAAGAAATTTCTTTGGAAATACTCTAAAAAAAATTCCCTTTAAATTCCTACAAATCAGAGATATTTTATGGCATCGCTTTAACTTTAGACGCATATTTCTCACAATTGTTCACTCTACAAAATTTCCCAGTGCGACAAAGTCGTAACTCACACCGGCAAGGTAGTACGGGACTCTAAACCTGAGTTTTTCCCGAAATTCGAATTTTTTGTATATATCTCGTAAATAACAAGAGCTATAGAAAAAATGTACATGACAAATTTGTAGGAAATTTTATTTTCTATAAAAATGGCTATTGGATATTACTCGAGATATTCGGCTTTTAAAGTAAGGCTTTATAGGATTTTTTATAGATGGTATGTATTAAATAATATGCGTCTAAAGTCTCGTTTGTTACGTTAAACTTATGCTATTTGGTTCATCAGGTTTGTCCCGAAGCATTTATGTACAATATAAAGAAGAAGTAATATTAGAAGTATTTGCAAATGAATTATAAATGGAAGTCAATGCACTACCGCCCGATGATCCCCTGTGATCTACATCTTCGTAGGCTATATATATTTCTGGAATAGGCAACACTAAGTGTTGCCAGGTTCAATCTGACATTTCCATTAGAAAGTTTGACATTTTTTAGCAATAACATCACTCAGAACGTTTTGTCATTTAATCGTGAATTGTTTTATTTACAGGGAATTAAAAAATTCATTTCGGCCAAAAAATGGAATTAACTCGTGAACATTTTCGTGCGATCATTTTTCACAACTTTCGACGTGGATTATCACGACAAGATTGCATACGTTCGATATTGCATGAACACCTGGCCGTTGTTCTCGTTGGATCCCGCACAACTTGACAATCGCTCAAAAAAAGCTCGTGTGGATTGGTGTAAAGAAATGCTGAAAAAATACGATCGCGGTGCTTCAGAAGACGTTTATAAGATCGTCACAGGTGACGAATCATAGATCTATGCGTATGAGCCCGAAACAAAACAGCAATCGACCGTGTGGGTCTTCCAAGACGAGCCAATTCCAACGAAAGTTGCTCGTGGAAGAAGAACTTCGAAGCAAATGGTCGCCTGTTTCTTCGGCAAAACTGGTCATGTGGCGACTGTTCCGCTTGAGCAACGTAGGACGGTCAATTCTGAGTGGTAACCACCATTTTTTTGCCTGAAGTCTTCGGAGAAATTCGACGGAGCGGCAATTTCAGTTTGTAGAACAAGAAAAAGTCACACGGTGGTGCATTATCATGGTTTAAAATCCATGAGTTGTTCTTCCACAATTTTCCACAAATGTTCTCGCGCAAACGCCTCAATACGGCCACTCCTTACTGACCGCTTCGCTCCATGGCCTCTTAAAAAGTTTGAAGAAGATCCGACGTTTTCGAGTCAAAATTTATTCAGCGATTCTGTCTTAATGGTTATGTACAAAAGCAAAATTGCCACAATTGAGACAAAGAGCAACCTGAAGAGATTCAAGAGTTTCCATTTCATCTAGAAATCACAACAGTTTGGTGTGGTTTGTATGTCGGTGGAATCATCGGTCCAAAACTGATATCGGTGAGAACGTAACCGTGAATGGTGAGAACCGACCGTCATGCCATAATAACCGATGCTTTGTTGCTTAAAATTGAAGCTCGTGATCACTTTCCACAAATTGCATTAATCCATGGATTTACTGAGAGAACACTTCGGTGGGCAGATAATTTCACTTTTTGGGTAAATTGACCGTGTAGTATCACACCGTTAGACTTAACCGGCGGGGATATGTATAGTCTAAAGTCTATGCAGACAATCCTGCTTAGATTCTGAAGTTGAAGCAAGACTTCACGCGTGTTATTCGTCAGTCACCAGTAGAAATATTCGAACGAGTCATTGAATATTGGATTCAACAGAGAAACCATCTGGGGTGTAGCCGCGGCCAACATTTGAAAGAGATAATATTCAAAAAATAAATGTCACAGAATGCTCTTTCATATGATAATAAACATTAAAATTGAAAATAAAATCTATGCATTTAATTATTATTTTTTTTTTTAATTTATTTCTTCATGAAAATAAATAAAATACATTAAATATCAAATACACTTTGCCTTTATAAATAAATTATCAATAAATACAACTAAATTATTTATTTCAACTCCACACTAAATTTAACGGGAATCACTTAATAATTACTTTAAATGTCATTGAGCATTAATTCGTTTGTAAATTAGTATACAAGTATATATAAATATACATATATTATATATATATTTTTTTTAATATTGTCAGTTAATTCTTTATTTTCTCCTTTTTAATTGGATTTGCTTTCTTTGTAGAACGCATACATACATATATAAGAGGAGTAAATGTAGCTCGACGATTCGGGAGTCCAATAAGAAACAAACACACACACACACTGCTTGCGCTAGGCCCGGCGTGTATGTGAGGATTGCTTGTAGTGGTGAAATGCGAAATCCACCAGCTCTACGGTTTTCGAATCAGACTCGCAAAAGTCACACTAAATGCTATTGACGCACCCACTAATTGAGCGTTTATGAATAACTGCTTTTCGGCCTTTGCAATTGCCTTTTGTCTAGTATATGTGTATATGTATTAGTTATAGATTGTATGTGTGTATGTTTTTGTAACTGTAATTATGCGGGAATCATTATTAAAGTGAATTGTGAATTCAATTATTACATAAAGCAATAAACTAAACTAGATTTCCACAAACAAAAACAAAAAAAAATGTACTAAGCTAAGAAGTTGCCATTTGTCCACCTGTCACTTAAGTCTGACTGTGGGCGCTGAATGTGTTGAATGCAACGCTGTCTTTCAATGCATCTAACTGAACTTTAGACTGCGTGGACCCATACGTGGTGCACCCGCACGTGGTCCAGCGCTAACGGCTTTGGTCTCAACCGTCGCCGTTAGGGGCTGTTGTTTTCTGGCCTCACTAGCGTTCTCGAACTCCTCGTCGTCGCCGAAGAGTAAAGCAGCGAGACTAGTTTCGAATGTGCTCTTCTTTTTCGTTGGTGTGGTTGTTGTAATGGGTGCCTTTGTTGTGTCCGCGCTGATTGTGACGTTGAGATTTGTCGGCGCATTACTGGTACTGATGGCGCTGGTGGTGGTGGACGTAATGGGTGTTGCTGTATTTTTGGGCTTTACACTAGTGCTTGTGTGTGGTTTTATTGTAGTGCTGGTGGTGGTTGTCGTTGTCGACGATGTCGATGTGGTGCTCGTTGCTGCGCTGGTTTTTGTATCCGCGACTTCCTGACTCTCCGAACGCATATAGCTTGCCAACGCTAACGGTTTATCATTTTCACCTACAAATACTTCTTCAGGTTCCGCCTGCGCATGCTCTTCTTCTTCGAGCTTGTAACCTGGTGGATAGATGGGTTTGAAGCCACCCTGCAACTCTGGTTGGAAGCTATCCATCTCGAAAGACTTCGCGGTTGTCGTTTCCGTAAAATCGGCGGGTGCGGTCTCGTCTACGTCGGCGCGATTGATGTTATGCTTTTCGTAAATTGTCTTCTCCGTTGTGGATGGTAGAATATTCCAACCATTGGATGGTGCATTTGTCGCACTGCCAAGACTTACGCTCGGATAGAATGGTGCCATGAAGTTCTTTTCTAAATTCTGACCACGTGTATCAAAGTCATTGCTGAGACCCTCTTCGGTTTGTGTGTCTGTACGGATTTCGCTGATGACAGATGAAGCGAGATTTACGTTCGAAAAACGCGGTGGTCCACTGACACCGGCACGACGATACGGTGACGGCTCTGTTGGGCTGTAAGCAATAGCGATGGGCGTGTCGGGCATGCCCACGCCATACGCACCATTTATGATACGTGGTCCGACCACGGTAGCATGCATAGGCATATTGAGTTCCGAGTAGGATGGGTCAGGCTTCTCAATCGGATAGGGGAATTTGTCTTTGATCATTTGTGTTTTTGTTTGTTGTTGCAACGATTGCGGTTTCTTGTTCTTTAGTATGGGCTCCTGCGGTTGATCGCGCACCACTGAGAAAGGTGTATTTTGATAGTCGCTACCTGTGGGTGGTTCCACATGTGCAATGGCAGGTAATTGATCTTTTATATCACCGACTTCCTGTGTTTTCGCCTTATCACCTCTGGAAGGATATACCAGGTAGAGTCCGTTTTGTGTTGCAGTGCCCTCGAGTTGGGGCTCTATTTGTTCCGAAGCTGCGGTGACTTGAATTTCCCCAGAACCTGTATCATCGCTGGGCAGCGACAGTGGTTTCTTCTGAGACTGAAGCATTTGTAAGGTTACAACCGGTTCGAGTTTTGCTTTATCAATACTTTGTTCTTCTTGTGCGGCTGCAACTGGTTGTGATGGGTCGTTGATGACCAAGTCTTCCTCTTCGAAAGCAGCCAAACGTTCAGGCGCCATAATCGTCTTATAAACTTCGGAGTTTGAAGCGGCTGCGTGTCTTTCATAATTGTCTACACCACGTTGTGGTGAAGCCAGTGGCCGTCTGGGATACATGCGGTCTAGATACTGAACACCTTGACCACCATAGGGCGGTAAACGGTAAACACGACGATTTGCATCTGTTGCCATTGGCGCACCAGGACCAAAGTCAGCGGCGCGATTAAGCGGATAGCGATGTTGCTGCTGCTGCAAGAGGGGCTGCCGACGGTGAGCAAACTGTGGGGAGTTGTTTGGTCGTTTGAGAGTTTGGCCGGAAATACGTATATTTCCGGGCTCTTGATTGAAGTTCTGCGCGGGTGGGTGTCCAGTAGAGATTTTGGCGTTGGGGCGGAATTGTGGCAATATGTTTGGTAGGTGGCGTTCTGCACTCGGGCGTGTAATACCGGCAATTGGTTTCCGCGTGTAATCACTGTAAGTAAACGAAGACGAAGGACCTAATGGACGGTTCGGAGGCTGGGGACGTTTGTGAATCTCGCTGTGCTCGGGTATGGCATTGGAGATGGTTGCTGGGAAGCGTGGTGGTGGTTCCATATGCAGTGAGGGTGTATTTTGATCCTGTTGGGTTGGTGGGAAGCTCTGAAAGTATTTAATTGATTAAAAATAATTCCTTATATATAAAGCGTAACTTAAAAAACAAAGCTCACCAGTTTCTGCTTGTGCTGGTTCATAGTGAGTACCTCATGCTTCTGAATCTGTATGTCACCGCTGCCGGTATTGCTTATACCATCTTCGCCGGCCTTCGGAAATACGACATTATTGGCATTTTGCAGTTGCTGAAGACTCAGCGGTTGTGCATGTCCATTGACTTGTGGTCCAGCGGGTGGTCCAGCTATGACTGGCACTGAATGTTCCTCATCGGATTGTTCTTCGTTCGAGGGGAAACGTATGTTTGTGGAGACGAGCAATTCCTTCGTATCTTGCGCACTATTATTCTCAGTGGATGCTGTGGCTTGCCCAGCAGGTGTTTGTGTGGGACCGGCCGGTTGATAACTGCCTTTCGGTGCTGTCTGCGGTAAAGCGAGTGGCTTTGGTGGTTTGCGTTGACGCATGTTTGAGCCGATCAGTGGCAATTGCTGATACGGTGAAGGTGGCGCTGGTGGTTCTTCGGCATATGTGGTAGTGGGTGCTTTTGTATCCAGTGGACGTTGTACATACGGTGGTGTGGGACCAACGGCGCTGGCGCCAAAGTTACCATTTTGATGGAAGTTCGAAGCTCCCTGTGCTGGTGGGAATGTGCCAGCTTGTGCGGGTGCCACTTGACCCGGACGCTTCAGTGCGCTAATATCTTCACTTATTACTGTACCATATTGTACCGGTGGTTCCTTGGAGAACAATGGCTCCTTCTCTACCGAGCCGAACGCTGCTGTACCAACTTGTTGCTGACTGCCCAAAACAAAGGAGGCCGAATGTTGTCCAGGTGAGATGACTACATTATTGATCGCACCCGGCGCTGGACGATATTGCAGCACATTCGGCTTTTGTACCTGATACGAAACATATTCACCGCTATAATTCTCTTGACTGCCCGATACCACCTTCTGATCATTGCTGCTACCCGGTAGCGGTGTAGAGCCGTGTGGGGTAAATGTGGGATGGGCTGGGTATGTCGGGTGTGTGGACTGTTGAGGTGGACGCTGTTGCTGCTGCTGTTGTGTCTGATACTGCTGCTGTTGTTGCTGTGGCTGATATTGTTGTTGCTGCTGATATTGTTGCTGCTGCTGTTGTTGTTGTTGCTGCTGATATTGAAGCTGTTGTTGCATAGCAAACGGTGCTGGTTTCGACAGCGAAATAGGCTGCATATAGTTGCCTTGTGCGTCGAAACCTTGACTACCTTGGTTTTGGGCAGCTACAGCCGATTCTTCATCGGCCAAACTATTGAATATATCAGCAAGCGACATGGATGGTTTCTGCTCGATCTTCTGCTCAATATTCTTTTGACCGAGGGTCTGATAAACATCGGCGATATTGAGTTCCGGCACATTTGTAGCGACTGGTGTGGGTAACGCTGAAGTCAACTGGCCATTTGGACCCTCAGTGAAGAGAATGGGTTGCTTAGTGCTCGGCACGTATTGGCTGGTGGACAAAGAGGAATCTGCAGTGCCGGCGCTGATAGGTGGGCGCGTGGTATACGTAGTAGTGCTGATTGTTGTTGGTTTCGGCGCAGTCTTTGTGGTGTTCACGGGCGCTTGATCTGGGAACCGCATGGGTGTTGTGGCTGTGGCGCTGTCAGTTGTTGTTGTAGTTGGCGTATACTTCTTTGTCGGTATGAACTTCTTGCGTGTGCTGCTATCGAACGCTTGTGAAACGCTGGATGGTAGTGTTGGCAGCGGTCGGCGCGTGGAGGTCGTATACTTGGGTGAGCTCGGTGCCGATGTGGTTGTTGTTGTGGTTGATGTGCTTGTGGTGGCAGGCGAAGTAGAAGTGCTACTTGGTTTATTCGATGTCGTAACGCTGGTTGTGGGTTGCTTCGAAGTTGTTGTTGTGGTGGTTGTGGTAGCTTTACTTGTGCTAGTGGTAGTTGTAGTTGTTGCTGATGCAGTCGATGTGGGGGCACTGCTGCTATGCAGACCCGGCGCTGTAGGTGGCACGGCCATTAACTTCGTAGTCGGTATGGTGTAATAGTTTTGGCTTGGCGCTGGTGTTACCGGTGTCGCCACCACCGATGTTGGTTTTTTATTCGTTATGTAATTCTTATTGCTACCCTGATACTTGAGGTTTGCATACGAGCTCGACACCAATGGGTAAACGAATTTCGACGATGAATACTTCACGGGCAAATTCAGATAGTCGTGTATGTTCGGTGCATTACTGCTTAGTACAATCTTCTCCTTTGGGTCGATCACCTCATTCACCGCAGTCTCAATACCGGCTGGTTTCTTGGCGCTAAAGTCCAACTGACCGGAAATGGGATCCTTACTTGCATAATATGGCTTGCCATCGTTGAAGATCTGATTGGGCAACACATAGCTGGTGGAAATGAGCGCTTCATCTTCAGCGGAGTCGCCACCGTTGCGCGCCTCTAACGGTAAATCAGCTGAGGGTATTTCCGGTGCGGCTGTGGTATTGCCAACGCTTGCGACTAACGCTATGACTAGCGCCAGCCATAAATGGTAATTAGTCATTTCGGAAAAAAACCGTAGTGATTGATGCTGAAAGAAAGAAAAAAAGGTGTAATCAACGACATGACGCTTTAATTGAATTAAACTTTATATAAAATATATATATGTATAAATGAAAGACATACATATGTATGTACGTGCTCAAGCTTATAGAAAAGCATTAAGTAAAGAAAGTCAGCGTCTAAGACAGCCATTCAATTATGCAAATAAATATTTTCACCAACAATTAAATTGACGCGCCGCTGTTATTGCATAATATGATGAATTAGCGTTGGACAGCAACGACCCACTTGCGCAATTGGAAAACCACCGTCAGTTTAAGCTTTGTGTAGTTATCTAGCTAACGGTTAGGCAAAGGCACGCTAAGGCCGGTGAATGAAGATAAAAGAAGCGCACGCGAACAGTGATTAAATTTAATTGCCGGTTTGGTCTGAATGGCGGCAACGTGATCTCTTAATTTCTTCACGAACTAATATAGTATATATGTACAAATATAATATATTGTATATACATAGATATAGTAGAATGTATAAAAATATAATAGCGATATTAGCGAATGCGGTACGTTGTTATATTTGGTAGTGGAAAAACTCTTTTCGTATTTCTAATCAAACTTAAAATTATTTTTTTATTTGATTGGTAGCACTGTAGATATACGACTGCAACGTCATCTATTGAAACTATTGACTGAAATGATTGAGTAAATTAAGTAAAATAAATGGTTACGTTAATTAAAAATATACATATATTTCCATTAACTAGGAAAACTTCGTTTTTTTTTGTTATTGACTGGTGTAATAATTATCTAACCGATCTTGAGTGACATTCCAACCAACTGATTGGAGCTTATTAGTTTAGAACTATTCTACTATCGACTAGACTTTCACCATGCACCAAATCTTGGAGAAGAGCCGTGAAAGAACCTCTTCGTTGATTTTAAAGCCGTCTTCGACAGCACGAAACTCCTCTATGCCGCTTTGGCTGAACGAGGACAAGACGAAATATTTATCTTCTGAAACCAATAGTCATCGCATTCGCGACTTGGCTCATACGTCACTTTTAACACTTATATCTTTGAAATCGTCGAAAATTTCGTCTTTCCGAATAACGCAAAATAACTTTTGCCAACAGGTTCTACTTCAGGCTGAGTAGGCAATTGGGAAGAAAAGTCTTCTCATGATGAACGAAGACCAAACTATACAATTCCCTCATGATTCACGTCCTGCTATATGGTGCGGAGGCAAGGACAATGACATCATCTGATGAGTCGGCTTTAGGAGTATTCGAGATAATACTTTTGCGGAACGATCTAACATTGAGCAACACCAAAAGCTCCGTCACGTTCGGGATGGAGCTCTACGAGCCGTTCGATACCAAACGAGGTGCAGAGCTTAATCGAGCAGGTACAATCTTCTATAAGCTGCTGGCGTACGCCGATGATATCAATATCATTGGCCTCAACAACCGATCCGCTAGTTCTGCTTTCTTCAGACTGGTTAAAAAAGCGAAGCCTATATGTAGGTCCGATTGTGAACTAGAATAAGACGAAATATCTCATCAAATCAACAGTCATCGCATTCGCGACTTGTCTCATGCATCACTTTTAATGTTTAAAACATTGAAATCGTCGATAATTTCGTCTTTCCGAATAACGCAGAATAACTTTTTCCAACAGGTTCTACTTCAGGCAGCTTCATGGAAAATCAAGAACGTGAGCCAAATTTCAGATCGATATTCCAAAAACGGAGCAACTAGTTCACGAACATGGAGTCAGACGAACATAGCTAAATCGACTCAGTTCGTAACCCTGTTATTAAATATATGTCTTAAGGCTTCGGGCGTTTCGTTTTGCCAAACTCAATGCAAAGTTAATATGCCCTATTCAGGCTATACAAATCAAGCATCGGTTTAAAGTACTGAGCAAGCGTAAAGGGTCTAAACGTTTTTATGAAAGTGAGCCATCGGTGTTCAATACAAGCAAGGACGATAAACTCAGAGTATCAAAAATATTCATCTATATTTGAATACGTGGAAACTTGGTG
Organism: Bactrocera dorsalis; assembly: GCF_023373825.1. Taxonomy (NCBI): domain Eukaryota; kingdom Metazoa; phylum Arthropoda; class Insecta; order Diptera; family Tephritidae; genus Bactrocera; species Bactrocera dorsalis. The sequence continues at coordinate 37,909,819 of NC_064304.1, read as the reverse complement.
AAAAGTGGTTTCCCGAGGGCTCGGAATCAAGACAATGAAACATGTCAAAAGTCAGATCCCAAGAAAATGCTCCATAAGAGGAAATTAAGCAAAGTTGGAACTAATTTATAGCTTCTTTCTAGACCATATGATCCTTAAAAAACTATTTTCCTTTAATGGCCATAATTTAAATTAGAAGATCGAATATCTACATGAAAAATTGGAGGTTAATCTCTAATTCATCGGTAGGCAGGTACATTGTTGCGAAAGTCGATCTAAGTATTCCTGAAAACGTGAACCACTACCTGCTTCTCCGCTTAGATATCGATGAGGGATATGTGGGAAGAGGCGCAATGATCTTCTTAATGGATGGGTCGAGGATAGGAGAGACGGCTAGACGCAAAGTCAAGTTTGCTTTTAGTCTACTGGACTACTGTAGCGTCTTTCTGGCAGAAGTGGCTGCTTGGCGGCACTCTTACTCAGCACACACCAGAATGGAAACAAGTTGGATCACCTTTGTCATTTTGCGTTCAAGCACTGGACTAAACGTGCGCTTAACAGGTAATGATTGACAACCAGCCTGCGCGCGACTACGAGATACTTTAGGCCTAGTGAAGAATGTACAAGATTTACAAAATTTCTTGCCAAGCTCATCTTGGCGTAATCGTAGACTTATTACTTATTCGTTCTAATAGCCGACTCAAAGAATTTGTCATTGTCTCAAAGCGCTTCGTCGATTTAATAGGGTTTTTAGAATCAATTTAATAGAAGTTATAGTTAACACAGGGAACTGAGGCTATGAGCTGTTCAGGTGAATATCCCGTTAAGTTGACGTTGCTAACATAACCTACCCTGTATTTCTTCGCGTACTTCAAGCTCACTTAAGTACACGGAGTTTTAAAAATAATCAGCAAGAAATTTTTTCAAAGCTCAGCTGTTGTAAATATAAAAAAATAAATTTAAAAAAAAAATTAAAAAATATACTCTAAGCTAATAAACCAAGCAAACTCCTATCATTTTCAACATTTACATCGACACACCCTAATGTCCACACATAAATTTGCACCACCATTATAAAGTGACAGCCAACAGCCAAGATCTCGCACCAACAGCTGGAAGTTGTTTGGAAATTTTCTTATGAAATTTTCACCATTAATTTTATTTCCGATTGTTTTTTCTTCTCTCCATTCACAGCTTCACCTGTGTGTCGGCAATAGATAGCTGTATGCAGCAAAAAAAAACTCACAATACCTGACAGGCAAAGCGCGGAAAGGCGCATAAGGCAAATACGCGGCGGACAAGTTGGGCAACAACGTGTGGCTAAACAGAAAGGCGCTTCGAGATATCATTGCTGATTGCTACTTTTGTATTGATGATTTAATCAGTGCACACAGGTGACGAGTAGAAAATGAAATTGAAAGATTGTATCGCTTACAGTTACAAATGAGCCATAATTTCTACGTATATGTGTGTGTGTGTGTGATTATATGAAAGTAGTTGGAAGTAATTATAAGTAATAGTAGTAATCCGAAAATATATTATATCGAAGAAATAGTTGTAATTAAAATTTAATTACTGAGTAGTGGGGAAATAAGCAACGGTGAATTGTAGAGAAATAAAGAAAATATAATTTCTTAAGGCGTAGAAATATTGTGGAAGCTTGGGAGAGAGCAAATCGGCTGATTAGTGTGTGGATTTGAAAATTTTTTGGAAGAGGCAGGTTTCAATATTTTGGTTATATTTTTTTTCGAAAAAATATATATACATATATATAACTTTTAAACTATTCATTATTATTTTTAAAAATTTTGCAAAAAAAAAAATATATATATAACTTTTTTACTATTCATTATTATTTTTAAAAATTTCTAACTATTTATGTATGGTAAAAAATATATTTGTATAAAAAAATAAATAAACAAAACATAGATATTTTTAAAAGCAAATGAATATCTCTACTCACAAAGTAATTGCAAAATATTAAACTCCAGTGTATAGCAAGGCTATAAGCACCGAAAATTTTATGAAAATGTTTATATTTCTATTCATCCACCACATTCATAAATCGAAACGTCTTAGCGTTCGATTTTCACCAGCCGAGTTTGTGGCTTAAGTCTTTTGAATTTATTTTCGTAATTTTGTTTTTTCGTTTATGGTGCTAACAGCAATTGCAGTCGTGTCACTTTCAATTAATGCATCGAACGATTAAACAGTTTTATTACTTTGTCGCGGAGACACGCCCCCCCTTTACACAAACACGCACACACACGAACATGCGTATTCACTCACTCACCAATACATATTCTTCGCTTTATTTAGCGCTCTGCAAGTAGACTACATTAGACTACATTACAGCGTAATTTTTCTGCTCTAAATTTGGTAGTCTGTGCAAATAGTCGCCATCCCAAGTCACAGTAGCAGCGTTAAATAGTCAGTTAGTATGCCAACGCAACTGGTTGTTACGATTTTCTCGGCAAAACATGTGCAGTGAGTTGATCTGGCCTTAAGTGGCATAATTGCCGGTTTGGAGTTGTTTCTTGTTGTTGTTGTTGTTGTTGTTAGAAGTATGCGTTGGTATGTGTGCATGTATTGATGTTGCTTTGTTAAATGAGAATTGTTGATAAGGCCAGAAAAAAATGTTACGGAGTACAAAATTGTGCATGACTGTTAATCTACTTACATTCTTTGCCAGATATTTGCTGGGAAGTTGATATAATTTATTCTTAACGAATCTTTGTATTAGATTTTTTCGAAACAAAGCAATGAGCTGTATGAAGAACTGCTCGGAAATAATATACAAAAAAATAAAAATAAATATATGCTGAAATTGTGACGCATACCATAATATAACTGTCACTTTATATTAATATTTTTTTGTTTTTATCAAAGTCAGAGTATACTCGTATACCAGACTTAGTTCAATGAATTTGTAGTTTCATTTTGTTACCCTTGGAAACAATAGGCACAGATCTTTGGGTGTTTAGACTTTAAATGTTTGTATCTATAAATAAGAACATGTAAAGAAGACTTCTAAACGAACAGCAGCCCAAAATATTTTACAAAGTTTCAGCAAAGTGGCAGGTAGAACTAGTATATCCTTAATTATGAAAATATGATTATGAAATATTTGTGTTTACATATTTCGAATGCTTTCTCCAAGTTCGAGCTGAGAATGTGCTAAGCTTAACAAAATAAAATTAATTTCTATTTTATTACAAAAATACAACACCGCTGGGATTAGATTAAGTATATACACACAACATTCGAAAGCATGTGCAATTTTGTAAAATATCATCTTTTACTTCAACACCTGACAGCTGCTCATTTATTATAGATGTCTGGCAATACATGCACTCATACATATGTATGAAAAAGTGAAGGATACGATGCTTGGAAATCGTCAGGAAACAAAATTGACTGAAGGAGCTGAAGGCCATCCCAATATGAAAGCTTATGAAAAGTGTTTGGAGGACTAACACTCGTTGGCATAAGCGTATCTGTTGGGGCGACAAAATAAATATTGATGAATAATTATATATTTTGGCTTTTATTTACAATTTCCGGCTACTTTTTATCACAATGTATAGCGAAGAACGAAGAAAGATTAGAGGATATCGACATAGTCGCTTATATTGTATTCAGCTGAATAACTTAGTTCCTAGTGAATATCTTGGTGCCATTACATATGTAATTCACTCTCATTCTCTTAAAATTGGTTTAGGCAGCATCTTCTGTGATAGCTATAAACCATCATTTCCCTCAACATCTGCATGGACTAAGATTTAAGAGCGGAGATACCTCTAAAATTTTCAAGAAAAAAAAAATTTTTTTTTCGCTCTAATCAATTGAAAAACTATTCAAAAATATTTTCGAAGAAATAGGCCCCAGAACCACTGCACTTCTTGCAGCGACAGTATAGGCCAAAAACTTTGATGTTCGTTTCCTCGAAACTAACTTTTTTTTACCCGGCCGTCAAAATGTCGAGCGAGTTACTTAACCGATTTATTTGAATTAAAGAGTATTTTAGAGACAATTTTATATTCAAGTGGGTGATAAAGCGCTTTTCCGAGAAAAATGGCATTTTACGGTGGTTTAACTGTTTTGATGTCGAAAAACAAGGCTAAAAATGGCAATTTTCAGAGATTAATTCCCAATTTTTCGAAATTCTCAAAACCACTCTACTATGCACTTGATAAAAGCTTCTTGATTAAAAAAAATTTACTTTTTGCATTGCAGATAAGAAGCCTAGCCAGGAAGTTGACGGCCGCAAAAAGTATCATTCAACGGGATCGTTGATATTTCCGCTATTTTTTTATATACATATAAAACAATTTTTGTTTTGTAATTCAATAATATATCTTACTATATATGCAGAAATTTTGATTCCCTATAATAAAAGGGGAAAAGATTACCTTTTTTGTCGGCACTAGAGGTATCCCCCCCTTCAATAAGCTCTCACAGCAGGTTGTTGAAATTTTCAAAGCAAGCGGTAGTTTCCACTGACTCCAAAGAAATGATGCGGAAATTTATATTGTTGTTGTTGTAAGTAATTAACAGCTCATCCGCCGTAATTACGCCTATTAGTATAGACGCCATTTCAAATAATATCTAAGGTTTAGTAAAAATATGTCCATTATTTTTTCAAATAGAACGGAAAAGATAAAATACGCCATATTTCACAAAAAGGCCAGTCAAGTGGTGGAAAATGTGAATAATTTTAGATCCTGACACTGTAACAACCAATGACACTTAATTTTGGTGTCGTCGATTTTGTTTCGGTAACTTGGATTGACTTCGAAAATATGTTTGGTGGGATTGACAGGGAATCAGCGGCTATTAGCGGCTTCTATATTACCAATCCCATAGTTCGGACCTGTATGGTCAACAATAGGACCGTCTGACGAAAGTAGAGAAATTGTGTTCCATTAGAAAAAACGCCAGGTCACACAACTGTTATTGTTGTATCGGCAGAAAATATTCCTGAAGTAATTTGGTGGAATGCTGCCGCTTTGGCTGGGCTTGGCTGAATAATCCGGGTCCGTTCCGTTTACATACATAGACCCGACTGTCATGGCAACGGAGGCCACACACATCGGTAGTGACTCGCCGCATGCACCGGCAGTAAAGTTGAGAGTTTCTTATTTATCCACCTTATAGCTCGAACAGGACCGGTACCAAGTGATTAGTACCTGCTACTTTCTATTGTGAATGATTTTGCTGATGAAAAATTCGTCTCAAGTGAAGCTTGAGAAAATAGATTATTCTAGTTTTATTGCCAGTAGGAATAAGGACTTATGTGAGTGTGCCATTATGAAATTGCCTTACAATCGGCAATAAAATGTCGACACATATCTCATGAGTGTCTCAATAAGGGAAAGTTTGAATATTTAATAAAGATATTCGATCAAATTGGCATCTGAAAGACACTATGTACGAGGGCTGCTATATATATTTCTGGCGTAATAATGAAAATAGGAATATTTATCAACGAAAATGGTTTTATTGTTTTTCAAAATATTCTCCATCAAGATTTATACGAGTACACTTTTGCATGTGCTCAAACCAATTTTCGAAGCACTTTTTCCACTCCGATTGAGACACCTCCAAAACATGGTTTTTGAATGCTTCAACAGCATCTTCTGGCGACGAAAATCGTTGACCACGCATTATTTTCTTGACGTGGTGAGCCGATGTGTGAGAGCTCGCATTGTCATGGTGCACAATGATTCGTCTTCTCTTGTTCGTTTTTCGAATTTCTCCGAAGACTTCAGGCAAACAAATGGTGGTGTACCACTCAGAATTGACCGTCCTACGCTGCCCAAGCGGAACAGTCGCCACATGACCAGATCAACTGCGTACTTCGGGGTAGCACCTCTCATGATTTTTAAATCGATATTCGTGAAAAAATAAAATAATAATTCCGAAGTAGTTGGAAGCGAGAAATGAATCTTTCAATCCGATAATAAGAAAAAGTTGATAACTGTATGGCAGAGGACATTCCCGTTACAATTATGAACTCATGCTTGGAGAGGCACAGCTGGTACTCAAAAAAGCCACAAAAATAAATCGCGGTTTTGACCCTCCCTAATGTCTATATATATGTTTTATGTAAGCGCATATCCATCAATATGTCAAAGTGGCGCCAATTCAAATCTCATGAGCTTAAGATTAATTGAAAATAATTAGCTTTTGAATAATTTGAGGCTGATCATGCGCTGATAATGCCGAATAGAAGCGAGTAATGCCGATGAGCATGAACAGAAGAGCCATTAGACAACTTAATACTTGACGCCGATATGTTTGGCTTGTTTATTAAACATGTCGCCTCGAAATGCAATTTATTTAATGATTTTAGATACTTGTTATAAATATGTATGTATGTATGTGTGTATATTTGTAAGTAGCATGTTAGCAGCTGTGTATTTGTTTATGCTGTTTAGTTGTCGCAAAGCTGGACGCAAAATAAATGAAAGTTCCAGCATTCCAACTTGAAAACGAAATAAAATGATGATGAAATGTGACAAGATCCGACGGTGAGCAGCGGCCGAAGTGCGGCCAAAGAGCCGAGGCAAAAATGTGGAAAAACATTTAAATTGAAATCGAAATGAAAGAAAATGAAATGAGGCGCAACGTTGCGACAAGTCGTGTTGTTGATGGTTGTTGTTATTATTGTCAATGTTGTTGTTGTTGTTAGTATTGTTATTAACACCAAGCAACATTTCTATTTTTAATTTTTTTTGAAGCGATTTTGTTTTTGCTGCAACACATCAATCAACAAACGTGCTGTGTGTTGATGGTCAGCAGCAACAACAACAAAAATAACAGAAACAAAAATAATAATAGCAGCAAGTGCAGACAGCAAATAGCAAACAACAAACAGCGTTAAAAGTGACAATTGCTATTTGCAGACAAACTTGCTTTCATGTGCATACATATAATATACATACATACATACATACATATAAACATACAAAACAAACACATGTATGTACATATGTGTATGAAATCGCACGAATGCAGAAAAAATGTAGCAATGCTTTGGTTATGCGACATCTGTGACAATCATGGCAAATGTCTTAATGAAAAAACAAGCACAAAATGTTTACAAAACAATAACAAAAACAACAACAACGGTTGCAGCAGCAACGGCAACAGCCACCGTTACTACAAATAAAGGCTGCAACAATGTGGCCGTTTGTTGATGACTACAAAACGCACTTTCGTTTGAAATTCTTTTTCACGCACTCGACGCATGCAGTCGGTCCGCTTCGGCTTTGGACAAACAACAACAGCAGCAATAACAACAAAAAAGCGAGCAAACGTTTTACGCAGCGCTCCAACACGCAGAGTTGCTTTGAAGTTGCCGTAGTATGATGTGTGACGATCACAACGCAGCAATAACAACAACAACAATCGCCGCTTACAGGTGGCCGTTCGTGGCCAAGCAACCAGCTTGCTAGCTGGCAATAAAAATCAATCAATCGGCAATTGAGCACACAATTATTTATTTCTCCGGCGAATGTAAGCAACAATGTGGCGTAGAGGTGTCCATGCACGAGTATCTTGGAAGAAATTAATTCTGGTTGAAAGATTGCCGGCACGCTTTGTTCGTAGCAGCCCATGTGGCGCCACAAATGTGCGCATAGGAAATGTTTTTCCTTTCAAATGTGCGTGCAGATAATCTAATTTTGCATGTGTGAGCATAATAAATTGGCTCTCAAAAGCTTTTTAATCTAGTGGCGTTAACGGTAAAGGGTCTAAATGCGATATGAATTACTATAGAGAGCAGTACAGTGCTGATAATATGTTCTCTTAAAGGAATTTATTTCTTGTAAACAATCCACTACGGATTTGGAGTGAATATTACACGTGCTACAAACTCGAGATTAAGTACATTGTGACTAAAAAGCACTCGTAAATTGTTGGCATAAGTGTATTACACCTGATGGTGATTACTTTGTAGGCGAAGAAATTATTATTGATGAATAAATAAAAATTTTACGTTTTATTTACAATTTCCGGGTGCTTTTTTGTCATAATATATGTTTTTTTGAGTTTATGAATAAATATCAAGTATTCTTTGAGTTTAAATTTTTTTCCTTTGTATATGTACATATGGACATATATAATGAGTTCTCGAAGTATATTACGAAGAGTCCAAAGTCAACAAAAAATTGCCAAAAGTTACAAGAAAAATCAAAGAATTTACCACTGAACTCGACTTTATGAAGATTATGTGTGTATTTAGCCACTTTCGAATAACAAATTGGCATCTTCCAATAACTGAATAAAATTGCCAGTAAACTCGAATTTATACTGAAAATATAAACATAAAATTTCACACACATGTTAGATAAAAAATCGATATACATATGTATTCCAAAGCTGAAACAAAAACTTATCTATAAACACTCTATTTTTTAATTTTGTTGCTTTATAAAAACAAATCGTTATTTATTTTCGAAAACTCAAAAAAGTTTCATATACATACATATGTATGTACATATGTACATAATCTTATTTCACTTTCGATCAAAAAAACGGCATTTTCGAAAACTGAAAGTTTTACCCGTAAACTCTATTTTATGGCGAAAAATATGTATAATTAATTTAGACACTTTCCAGTAAAAAAAACAGCATCTTCGAAAACTAAAAAAAAAATTCGAATAACAAAACGAAATTTTCGAAGACTGAAAATGTTTACCAAAAAGATCTAGTTTATGGCGAAAATATATATAATTTAATTTAGAGACTTTCGAGTAAAAAAACAGCATCTTCGAAAACTAAAAAACAAAAATCGAACTACAAAATATCATTTTAGAAGACTGATAAATTTTACCAGCAAACACTAGTTGATGGTGATAATATATAGAAAATAATTTAATTTGCCACTTTCGAACTACAAAACGGCATCTTCGAAGACTGGAAATAGTAATAAACTGTAATGTATGCTGATAAAATATATAATATTTAATAAAGCCGCTAACATTCTATAGTTTTTAGACAATGATCGAAGTAATACGGGCTGCTATATATATTTCTGGCCTAGGCAACACTAAGTGTTGCCAGGTGCAATCTGACATTTCCATTGGAAAGTTTGACATTTTTTAGCATAACATCACTCAGAACGTTTTGTCATTTAATCGTGAATTGTTTTATTTACAGGGAATTAAAAAATTCATCTCGGCCAAAAAATGGAATTAACTCGTGAACATTTTCGTGCGATCATTTTTCACAACTTTCGACGTGGATTATCACGACAAGAGTGCATCGATGAACTAAAATCTTTGTATGGCTATGAAGCACCATCCTATAGCACTGTGAAAAACTGGTACAACGAATTCAATCGTGGTCGACGCTCGCTCAAAGACGAATTCCGTGAAGGTCGTCCAAAAACAGCCATTGTGCCAGAAAACATCGATGCCGTACGTGAACTGATAATGCAAGACCGTCATGTAACATACCTTCAGATAGAGGCATGCCTATGCATTTCTCCCACCAGCATACATTCGATATTGCATGAACACCTGGCCGTTAAAAAGGTTTGTTCTCGTTGGATCCCGCACAATTTGACAATCGTTCAAAAAAAGGCTCGTGTGGATTGGTGTAATCGCGGTGCTTCAAAAGACGTTTATAAGATCGTCACAGGTGACGAATCATGGATCTATGCGTATGAGCCCGAAACAAAACAGCAATCGACCGTGTGGGTCTCCCAAGACGAGCCAAATCCAACGAAAGTTGTTCATGGAAGAAGCACTTCGAAGCAAATGGTCGCCTGTTTCTTCGGCAAAACTGGTCATGTGGCGACTGCAACGTAGGACGGTCAATTCTGAGTGGTACACCACCATTTGTTTGCCTGAAGTCTTCGGAGAAATTCGAAAAACGAACAAGAGAAGACGAATCATTGTGCGCCATGACAGTGTGAGCTCTCACACATCGCTCAAACCAGCGCCTTTTTGACCGGCCAAAACGTCGAATTGATGGGTCATCCGCCGTACAGCCCTGACTTGGCACCCAATGACTTCTTTTTATTCCCACACGTCAAGAAAATAATGCGTGGTCAACGAATTTCGTCGCTAGAAGATGCTGTTGAAGCATTCAAAAACCATGTTTTGGAGGTGTCTCAATCGGAGTGGAAAAAGTGCTTCGAAACTTGGTTTGAGCGCATGCAAAAGTGTATATATCTTGATGGAGAACATTTTGAAAAACAATAAAACCATTTTCGTTGATAAATATTCATATTTTCATTATTAGGCCAGAAATATATATAGCAGCTAAGATATTGAAAACAATTTCGATTTTTAAATTGACTCTGAAGCCTAAATTTTTTTCACGAAAATTGGCTCTGTTGCGAAAAAAATTCAAAAATCAACATTTTAATTTTTTCACAAAAAACGGCTGTTTTCGAAAAAATTCAAAAAAATTTATTTCTAGTGTAGTGAAAAAACTAAAAGAAGCACATATATATTTTGCCAATATATTTCAATTTTTTTCTCTCCGTCTTAGTTTTTTTCTTTATATTTTAAGACCAACTGCCACATTTACAATAATAAGTTGAGTCAACGTAGAAATAACAAATAATAAACAATAAAACTAACGTCACCAGCTCATTCACTTTCTCCGAAACACGAGCACATACAAAAAAAAAAAAAAACAAAAATAACGAAAAGCAAAAAACACAAACAAACACACCCTACAGATGAAATGCGGATGAAAGAGGGAAAAGCCAGAAGTGAGCATGAACAAATTATGAGTAACATGATCACAAACACTAACTTCTTTGCTTATCAAATACAAAATCAAATAGTAAGTTACAGAAGAGAAGCTACAATGTCTCTAATTAATTTACATATAAATTACAAAACTTCAATTTACTCTCAAATATGAATGGAGTGCGATTTATTGATATGTGAATAGCACTTTAATGCTCAATTGAATGAGTTATATTGCTCACAGCACTGATTCCATTACTGAATGGGGCAGTAATGACATAAAGACACACTTATAAAGTTACCCGAAATGTACCCAAAATGTACCGTACAGTGCTCACATGTATGTATAGTATGTAGGTGTGTTAACTTAACAGTGTCAGTCCGCTGTCTTAGCGTGTGTGGGTGCATCTTTTATATGCGCTTTGTCTGCGAATTCATTCACTCGATGCGTCAACGCTGCTTACTTTTGACTAGCTAAGGGAAATACTTTCACTCTCGAAGTAATTCTGACACGAGTGTTTTGTATTCAACTCATAGAAATACAAATTTACTTGTGTAGGTTTCTTCATGTAGTGTAATGCAAGCCAGCAAAGACTTTTTATGTTTTTCTGTTATAAAATGCTACCTTTTTGTTGTCAGCATCTTATTCAATGGTAATTTGTATGTGAGTTTGCTACATGATTTTTTCTCGCATCCACATAAGTTTTATTATAATTATATTTAGATAGATAGTGTGTATTCGATTTGTGTGGAATATTGTGTGCCCATATGTACAAGTGTATCTGTGTGTTGATTTGTTTGCTTACACTTTCTCACATTCTCACATTAACTCGAGTAAGAAAGTTACAAGCAAAGCAATCAAAGTATTTATTACCACACCGCTGTTGTTTTTGTAATAAGAAAGCTTGAAAAGAAGTTATGATTTCATTTTAGTTATTTTTCTTATACTTTCGAGTTTTGAAATTTTTAAATTAATTTCGGTATTAATATTATTCATTTATGTAATAGATAAGCATCAATGTATAAATATATCATTAAATAAATATTGGGTAGTCGAAAAAGTCTTTTCGTATTTTGCCAACAGATGTCGTTGCAGTCGTATATCTCCAGTGCTACGAATTATATTGTGTCATAACATATAGTGTTGGAAAGGTGAGATTTTAAGCTTCATTTAACCAATAAATTCCACTAGGAATTTTAAAATTTATATCTGGTTACCAATGAACAAATCAAGTAGCAATTAATATAACGAAGTAAAACTTTGCATAAAAAGTGCCTTTGAAATATGTCACTTTATGACCAAAAATTGTCCAAATCAAAGCAAACTGTTCAAGTCCCTAGGTACCGGAGATTTGGACCCCAATACCTATAGTTGACTTTTTACCGAAAATATCGGTGAATGTGTGAAATATATAATTGGATATTCAAAGCGAATCTTTTCCAAAAGTATAGTATGTATCAAAAATGAGCTGAATCCGGCCAATATTTCCCTTAGCTCCCATATACCTTATATTATATGTATATACTGAACGCAGGATAAAATTGCGCAAAAAATTTACCCAATCCCCATATAACTAATGTCAGGATTTTCGGCTGCAGACACTGTCGATGTCTATTTTCACCATTTTTTTTTTTTTGCATATAATAAATAATATAATTTATAAAAAATTTTGGAAATTCAGCCATTGGCAGCTGGTTTCCGGAGGCACCGCTCAAAAACTTCTCCTCGCTAGTCAGCATAACAGAAGAAGGATGCATTTAAAATCAAAAAAATCAAATGAAATTCCATCGGTTAGTAGATGAGTATAGGCTATACTCATTAATTGAAGAATTTGGAAAAAAAATTTAATTTTTGGTAAAATTTAAAAGTATGATTTTAGCTATAATTTTTACCACAAATTGCCTTGAAAAAATTAGTTGTAATCTAAAGGAAATTTCTTCGATCAATCACGAGGTCATCGTATTTAGAATAACTGCAAAAATATTCGCTTCGCTAGTTTCTGAGAAATAGTTATCACCGACTTTGACAATATTTCAAGAAAAAAAAACGATCAAACATTGAAGTAGCCGAACGGACCGCTCTCCCAAAGATTCTAGCTACCACACTTTTATTGCAATTGACATGAAACTTTGGGAAAATATTGTAATGGTATTTCAAAAACATATAAAAAATATATGTTCTGAAATTTCAAACCCCACTAACCCTATAACAGTTAGAATTTTCAAACAATCGTTTTTTTTTCAATTTTTATTTTCTTAATGAGCATATAATTAAGGAAAATGCGTTTCAGGGCGCTTGAAAGTACAAGGCCAATCTTTAAACGCGTTTTTCTCAAAATGGTGTTCTCAAAATCGGTGCCCAGCATTTCTCGAAAACGGCTAAACCGATTAGTCTCAAATTTTAACACGAGCTTCTTAAATATATTTTGTAGTACATAATTAATCAATGATTTTTTCTCACTGATAAATATATTTTTGTAAACAATTTCAAGCCGAAATTTTGGTCAAAAATCGATTTTATTTTCTTCTTCTTTCGATTAATTACTAGATTGAACAATATTTTAACGAAATCTGTTTGGTTTTTTAATCTCAAAGGATCCAGTTCAGAGACACAGTGGTCACCGCAAAACGTTTATTTTGAGAAAAGCTCACGGAGATCAGCTGTAGTTCCTTTCAAAGTAAAAATTTTTGTTTATGCCAAGTCTTAAAATACAGTTAAAAGATACCGTAATATGTGTATACATTTTTGGATCAATTAATTTAAAATTTTTTTCAGAAAAAAATCTGGAAAATTCGCTTTTTTTGCCCTTCTAACTGTATATAACCCTTTAAGCTTAACGAAGGATGACAAACCCCTACTCGGTGTTCTTGAATCTGGTCAAATATTTTTCAAATACGAAAAAAATGTTGACTGCTTAAAAATCTAGCTTTAATTATAAAAAAATTAAATTAAACAAGCCAGTGAAATGCCAACAAATAATTAATAGATTTACATAATTCAGCGTTTTTGGCCGGCCAGCATGATTCAAATGTTCAAAAATTATTAAAAAAGTAAGAAGTAGGACCAAAAATTGAAAAATGAAAATATTGCCGGTTAATCAAATTTATCGCAACTAAAACGAGCGAGTGACGACAGTTGTACTTGCAGTTACATGTGTTCGCCCGTCGGCAACAAATTGAAATTAGAAATGTTTTGAATTGTAGCCAACAAGCTAAAAGCGAACATCTGTCTACAAATGCTTACACAACAACAACAACAACAGCCAAGCACAATAACTCACTTTGACGGCGTGTTACAAATACCAAGCAGTAAAAGCCAGCGCGCATACAGAAAGACACACATACATATATACATAGATGTACATAAATATGTATATAGTTATATACATAAAATAAAATAAAAATATGTTTATATACGTATATGGAAACTTTGAGCGTCATGTAAATTTCATTAACAACTTACTAACGGCACTTGAGGTGAAGGTAAGTACAAACGTGTATGCGTGTATGTGCCATGTTGAATGACTGTCAACACATTCTACGGAGGCATGTACAAGATGAAACAACAATAAAAAAGCAGCAAAGTGCTTTGCATGCATTCATGTTTGTGTGTTAGTACATTGTGCAGTTGTTGTCTTGTTTGCATTACTTGTTACTGTCGAAACGCTAACGTTGTTGCCGTTGTTGTTGTTATGATTAGTACCATTAGTCGCGTTATTTTCGTTTGTTAACATGTGCTTCCAGCCGCACTTGTTCCCGGTTTTGTTGCCAGCCTTACGAACGCACAAAACTTATCGACTGTGCATAAGTAAATGAACAACACCAACAACAACAACAACGAAATACTTAAACCACAAACTGACTTGATGAGCACGGGTATGTAGGTAATTGGGTCACAATTTAATAAAACTTGTTTGAATGCCAGCGCCACAGTTATAATTCGACAATTGCTGTTATCGTTTATATTGTTGTTGTTGTTGTTGTCCTATTGGCATATGCTGCTCACTGTTATGGTTGTTACTGCACATTTTCGCCATTGCATGTTTAACAGCCATTTCTTCGGCATGCACTTTTATTTATGCCTATAAGCACACACACACACACGCACACACATATGCACACAATTGGCAGAATGCCAAAGGCAGCACAAAACTGCCTGGCATTGCCATTTGTTCTATGCCAGTTTGGCGAAATGCAAGTGGTTATTTGAGAAGGCGAGCGCAGTGATGCATAACATATCGACAGCGGCAAATGGCAGTGGCAAAGTGGAAGAGTCGCGCGAAATTGGCCAATTTGTAAGCCTACTGGATGATAGTCAGTTCACTCTGACACACAAATTGTGTGCTGGATTTTGGATTTGTGTGTGTGTGTGTGTGAAATGACATTTCTTTGTTGTTTTTGTAATTTATCTTTACTCACTAAGTTTATGAGAGTAGTTCGTTAAATTTTCTTGAATAAAAATATGGAGTCTTTATGTAGTGGAGTGCTCTAGAAAAGACGATACTTGCAAAGAAACTCGAGAGCATTCGACAAGTAGCGCTCATCAGCATGTGTGGTGCAGTAAGGTTCATTACAACTATGGAACTTAGACATCGGAAGGTGTAGAGCAGCGAAAGTTGCTATCAGACTCATAGAATCCAGGTTCCTAAATGTACACGTGTCTGAACAATCGGAAATCCTCACAAACTTTGACTTCATATCGGATCAATTGGATCATGGAGTCGCCAAAGTGAACTATGGCGGCTCCTATTCTGCTCATATACCGTCGAGGGAGTTGTGGGTGGGAAGAAGACGTTCGAAGAGAGGGACAGTGAGCTCTTTCACGGATGCGTCAAAGCTTGTGGGGAAGGTTGGTGGAGGAATCTACTATCAGGAGCTCTCTATCAACTCCAGCTTCAGATTTCACGACTATTGCAGTGTTTTTCAAACCGAGGTTGTAGTCGATATACTGCTCCGGAGTGCAGTCTCCTTCGGAGAAGTGCGATCCACTCAGATAGCAGCGCGGCAATACTAGAGTTAAACTCATTTACAGTGCGTTCAGCGTTGGTCAAGGGGTGCCTAACCTCGTTATCAATAGCATCGAGTGTTTTTGTGATAATAGAGGTGGGGGTGTCACGCCACAGCGGAATCGCTGGCAATGGAAAGCTGATGAGCTGGTAGGAAAAGGCACTCTGGAACCGTTATCAGTAGAATGGGTACGTATCGTTGCACTCGTATTTTCTTGTATTCTGCTATTAGATAGAATGGCTTTGCAGAAGCTTGGTTACCGCTGAGCCACTATCATCATTTTGTCCCAAGATCGATCGCAAGAGGTTTGCACTCTTTGCCCTCAGTAAGGCTAGTCTCTCCCTAGTTGTGGGGGTTTTAACAGACCATTACGCTATTGCCGTCCATACTGTAAGGATGGAAATCTTACCAGACGCCATCTGCAGAAGTCAGATTTGGAAATAACTTAATACCTCGTTTCTGACTCTCCCGAGTTTGAGAGGTCAAAACTTAAACACTTGGGCTACCAAGCGTTTTGTTAGTTTATAAGTTCGGCACGATTACGGTTTTTCCGGCGCCGCGATTTGATGGTACTAATGGATAGAAGAGGTCCTCAGGATTAAAAAATGTATACATATACCATCCTCAGACTCATAGTTTCCGAGATATTTCACTTTAAAGTTCCACAATTTTATATGCAATTTAGTCCTATTTTGTTTTGTTTTGTTTTGTTTTTCTTCACATGTCATTACAAGTACCAGTGTTGCCACATAATGTGTTTTAAAGAAATTATGAAAAATTTTTCTATTTAACATTTATAAAGAAAATGGTACAAATGGTTTTTGTATCTTATGTTAATTGATAAATAAAGATAAAAAATAACATTCCTTTGTGTCGAACTACTTTCTGCACTGGCGGCCTTCGGCCGCGCTTCAAAAAAAATAACCCTCATCGATCGAACACCGGGGTATTGATAGTTCCTTTGTGTCGAACTACTTTCTGAACTAGCGGCCTTCGGCCGCACTTCAAAAAAAATAACCCTCATCGATCAAACACCGGGGTATTCATAGTTCCTTTGTGTCGAACTACTTTCTGCAGTGGCGGCCTTCGGCCGCGCTTCAAAAAAAATAACCCTCATCGATCGAACACCGGGGTATTGATAGTTCCTTTGTGTCGAACTACTTTCTGCACTGGCGGCCTTCGGCCGCGCTTCAAAAAAATAACCCTCATCGATCGAACACCGGGGTATTGATAGTTCCTTTGTGTCGAACTACTTTCTGCACTGGCGGCCTTCGGCCGCGCTTCAAAAAAATAACCCTCATCGATCGAACACCGGGGTATTGATAGTTCCTTTGTGTCGAACTACTTTCTGCACTGGCGGCCTTCGGCCGCGCTTCAAAAAAATAACCCTCATCGATCGAACACCGGGGTATTGATAGTTCCTTTGTGTCGAACTACTTTCTGCACTGGCGGCCTTCGGCCGCGCTTCAAAAAAAATAACCCTCATCGATCGAACACCGGGGTATTCATAGTTCTTTTGTGTCGAACTACTTTCTGCACTGGCGGCCTTCGGCCGCGCTTCAAAAAAAATAACCCTCATCGATCGAACACCTATTTTAATCAAAAAGAGAGAAAAACTGAAAAACTTTCCATTCTATAATACGTTTGTTTCTATTTAATATATAATATACACATTTTTGATTATATTTTCAGGACACAAAGTATGGCAACACTGCTATTTGTCATAAATGTAAACACGCAAATCACTTGAAACTTTGAATGTGCAAAATAATTTTTAAAGTATATTTATTTTCTTAAAAAATATACAATTAGTGTAAATTTTTGATAAATACGAATGTGTACAATGTAATTAAATATATGTTAATTAAAAAATATGTGAAAAGTGGGTTAAACATAGTGAAATAACGAGCATTGTTTTTACAAATTTTTGAACTTTAAAGTGAAATATCTCGAAAACTATGGGTCTGAGGACCGTATATGTGTATACATTTTTTAATGCTGAGGACCTCCTCTATCCATCCGTACCATCAAATCGCGGCGCCGGAAAAATCGTAATATTGCCATAAGTTCGAACACAGGAGTTCTTTTTTTTCTATGGCTTCATAAAGAACTACTTACATATAGCAGTCCTCGTGAAATCTCTCTAGTTCAGCCATCTTATCTAACCTAACAATTGAATTAAAATTTTCTTACTTTGTGATACCAAAAATCTTAATTGAAAATAAAAATAGTTTTTTATTAAATGAAAAATGGTTTTTAAACCTAAATGCCTGAAAAATTAAAAAATAATTACCTATAAGATTTTCTAATGTTGAAAATTTTCATCTTGAGACATATTTTGAACTTTTACGTCAGACAATGAGAGAACCTATAAGAAGCCTTAGCCAAAACTTTAAACAAATCGGTTCAGCATTTTTCAAGCTTTGTGAAAAAATGGCTTCAAAAGTCCTCAAAATATATTTTAGCATTGTATATATATTTAGAGATTATAACCTTTCTGTATTTTCAACTCAAATTAAAAATTTAAAAATTTTCTTCTATCTTCATTGTCTAGGCAGTCAAGGGGTGCTAATTGATGTTTTTGACTGTATAACGTGAAAAAGGCGTTGACGCCACAACAATTTCTACAAAAAATTCATTTGACCCAAATATTTTTTGAGAATACAAATAACAAAAGTAAAAGCAGATTAAGCAAATATGGGTGTTGCTAAAGCCGCAAGAATGTATGTGAGTAAAAAAAACTTTCAAATTGAACTATTAATAAATATGAGCACGTACATACGTACACGCAAACATACACACATACAAACAGAGGAAAGTGTGAAGAAATTTGTAGAAGAACTTACATTGTGTGCGTAAGCAATATTAACAATTTTGTATATATTTATAAAATTGTAACACATGATTTCTATAGGCAAAGAAACGTTTGTTAAAAATGTGTGATGGATGTTACTCATGCGCCCTGACACCCCATATATGTACACATGAATGCGTCAAAATTCGATTCGATTTCATAGGGAGCCAGAAATACATGTTTTACGTTTTGTTTTTGCATGCATGTGTCATGCTCCAAGTAAAAGAAACTTTACAGTTATGTCGCCATGGTCCAAAGAAAAATGTAAACTGAGGGATGAGGCGTCAATTTGGTTCGATGACTTCATCTGCACAAATTTTACCATATTTCTCAATTTTTGAACCAACAACCGTAAAAAGCCAACCAAAACTATCAAAATCAAAAATTTATAGGCGAAACTTTTACTTTCTTTTTACTTTTCGGGCACATGAGTCACTCTGCATTAAAGCGAAAAGCATCACCGCACAGCCATGCAAAATATGACTGCTAATCTTGACTTCAAGCGTAAAAGTTTAGTAAGCAAATTAAGCAAAATTGTTTTATTTATCTTCAAAAAGCAACAAATAGCATACAAATTGTGAATGCAAACGCTAAGCGAGGAATTGAATTCCGTTTTACTTCATACATGACAGAAAGTGAAGTGAAATTTGCTTAAATTCAATGCCGCGGCGCGCATAATGTCCGTAAGCGCTGTCAACAGCTTATGAGCCGGTAGCATCAACAGAAATGTAAATGACTCATTTAATTGTACTGTGTGCAACGTTAATTTCGCCCTTTTTCTCGTTGCATTTCATCACTTATGCATTCCGCAAACGTTTTTGCACTTAAATCGTTGCTAAGCAATTGACTCCGGCACGTGTGTGGCTCACAACAACACACTCATAAAAACAATAATAACATTTTGCATCTGCCACTGAATTTTACAGATGAAAATATGCAAATACATAATTTACACTTTTTAGTGTGCGCACTCAGCGCGCTTGAAGCGCAGACGCAAAGCGTGTCAGTCACCTCGTGGCTTACGCTCGAGCTTTCAAGAGTGTTCCAGCGCGATTGCGAGTTAGCGTGCTGCGAGACTATATGCTGCACTATTGCAAATGAGGCGATAGTATGATAAGTATGTAGTATGTGTATATGGCATGCTCGCTTTCAACGTTGAACTGTGTAATGGCATGGCGTGTGTGACATGTTCAGCATTTTTGAAAAGTGTGAAACTTGACGGCAAATGAAATTTATACATTATATTGTTCTAGTTTGACTGAAATTTCAAATGCATATTTATCAGATAATTTATAAATTTAAAAAAGTTTCATTGCCATTATTAAAGTGTCTCAGCAAATTACTTTTAAAGGTAAAGCAAATGTTAGGGTTGGCTAATTTCTGCAAAAAAAAATATTAAAATTGATAAAAAAATAGTAAACATCTATTATATTATCGCTTAAAATGCAAAACAGCGTATCAGCGAAAAATTCGAAACTAAATTTTTTATTGCTTACGATTCACTACATCATATTACATATTTGTATGTAGATATAACCATTATATTGGGTTGTCAAAAAAGTCTTGCGGTATTTTTATTGAATCAATTCTTGTGGCAACCAACATCGAGCTTCTTAGTGACTCCAAGCTTCTTAAAATGGTTTATAACGGTTTGATGACTACTATGCCGGTCCCTTTCGACCAATTCAGCGATTTTATCGTAATTTTCGACGACAGGCCTTCCGGAGCGTGGCGCATCTTCGTCCACCTCTACACCAGAACGAAAACATTGAAACCATCGTTGTGCGGTGGAAATGGAAACTGTATCGGGTCCATAAACTGCACAAATTTTATTGGCGGCTTGAGATGCATTTTTGCCTTTATCGTAGTAGTACTGTAAAATATGCCGTATTTTCTCTTTATTTTGCTCCATGTTTGCGACGCTATAACTCACGAACGACTTAAAAGAAACGACAATCAATCAAACACGTGTTAGCGCGTGAAATGAGCTTTCCAAAAAGGTATAGCATGACCCGATGCGACGAATAAAACTAGAACTACGCGCTTTCAGCGCCAACTAGCGAAAATACCGCAAGACTTTTTTGACAACCCAATATAACCATTTTATAACCAATACATAATCTTTTTACACTTAAAACTCCATTTTTTTAATCTAGTCGGTTTTTAGAGATATTATTCAACTTCTTTTACCGCAAGTATACCAGGGTAGACAGTATCGAAAACAAACAAAAATCGTAGCGTGTTGAAAATCATTGGAAACGAATGATTAAATAACAAAGAAAATGACTTAAGTCAGTAAGAGAAAAGGGAAAAGTGTTGTTGAATTTTTAAGAGTTACAATCGGCCTACCTTCATTTAATGAAAAATAACTAATCTTATAGAAAAATGTTACTCGTATATGCCAAGTTGTAGGTAATGAAAATTTTTTTTCTTTCAGGAAGTGTTGGCTTAAACTTGCTTGCTTATATGCCAACAAATTTGTTTTTTATCTAATATATTAAAGAGGAAACTTTATTTTGACTTAATTTCCGTCCATCTGTTTGTATATATTCAAACTAGTACCTCAGTTTCTGAAATATCGTCCTGAAAATTTGCACACGTTTTTTTGTCCCCCAGAAGCTGCTCATTTGTCGGAACGGTAAATATCGGATCAATATAAGGTTTGCATACGAGGAAAGTTTACGAAACTATTTAAATAGCCTTTGAGATATTTCAAGTATTAAACGTTTATTAAAAACGATTCGTAGATTAATTATTTTCTATAAATAATTTATTTTTTTCCATTATACCACCCGTTAGCCTCTTAGGAAGATAATACTGTAACTTTTTTTTGCATGTTGAAAATCACTTTTTCGAAAAATGGTTACCGGTGTCAGCAACTTGTTTTGTTCTCTTCATAACATTGACCTACTGACAGTTCGGTGAATTTGCAAATCTTGGCACAAAAGCTATACTGTTATTCTCATACCAATTAAACCGCTGATTTACTATAATGGCATGAACCAAGTCCAGCATGTGGATACCTCGGGCTGTCTTATGAATGGCAAAAGCGTTTTTTCAAGATGATGGATGTACATATAAATCAGTGTTGATAATTCTACTTGTAACAAAAGATCTACTTTATTTACCACAGCTACAAATTGCTTGTCAAACCAAAAATTTCTTAGGAAACTTTTTTTTTTTTTTGTGTTTTGTATTTTGAACTTTTCTTAGACATTCCCTCTATGGTCTGCAACATAAAAATCCCCACCTGGAATTTGTGAGAAGTCCCACAAGCACGTAAGTCTCATCATCCATAATGCATAAGTCAACATTTTTTAAAAAATAAAAGTTTAAGCCGTTTGGCTCGACATTTTGCCGTGCTGTTCTTTTTCAAATGCTTTTCTGACAAAAGTTTCAGAACACTGTAGTTTTTCCGCAACTTTTCTACACGATATGTGGAGATTTTTCGTAAAAAGCGCTCTTGCCTTCAGTCAAAGATCTTAAAACCTTTCGTTCTAACACTTCCTTGATTCCTATTGAAAGTCAGGTCTCTGTTGAACGTTTAAACATCACACGACATGGTATTACTGGTAACATTTGCTTTTATAGCAATTGCTTTCATAGTCCAATTTCGATTTTCGCTATGAAATCGAATAGTTTTTTCACCACTTCTAGTTGACTACTCATATTCAAAGCATCATGTATCGAATTCTGTTGAAACTTGATCCATTCTACTGTCAAGTTTTTGCAAAGCAATCTTTATGTAAAAAAAAAATTAAATTTGAAATTTTAAAAATTTGACAAAATGCAATATATGGACCAATTACATCGTGCGGAATCCTTAGTATGAAGCTGTCATTCAAACGGACCGCTCAAAATGAAGTTCTTGTGTGGAAACTATTTATTTGTGAAGGGTGTTATGGCATCACTACAATCAAAGTTAGCAGTTTTTCTCAATTTTTTTAATTTTTAATTTTTTAAATAACATTATAATTAATTTTTGACATATGTTGATTTTAAAGTTATTGTACATAGCGACAAAAATGCAAGCAAAAGCCTGAAAATTCTAATTAATATCCCCGGGTAAATGAAAAATGTATTTTACTAAGTTGGTAGAACTGTCCTTAACTACTATGCCAAATATGAGCGCGATCTGTCCAGTCGGCTTGTTTACAGCAGCTGCTTACGTCGGTGCGCCTCAGTAGTGCTTTGCTATTTTTACAATGGATAAAAATATGGAACAAAAAATTTGTCTCAAATTTTGCAGTTCTAAGCAAATTTCGCGTGCGGAATCATTGCAAATGTTGGAAAAGGTGATTACGGTGAATCAGATTTATCAAAAACACAAGCCTACGAATGGTACAAAGCCTTAAAAGACGTTCGAGACATCGTTAAAGACATGGCTCGTTCTGGATAACCTTCGACCTATTCAACTGATGATAATATTAAAAGGATACGGTGCTTGAAAATCGTCATGCAAGTGTTAGAAAGATGGGAAGAGAGCTCAATGTCTCTCGCGAGTCCGTCCGAATGATTTTGGTAGTTATTTTGGGTATGAAACGCGTTCTTGCTCGACACGTCTCGATAAAGCTGAATTTTTTTCAAAAAGTGTACCATAAACAGGTCTCTTTGGACGTGCTTGATTATGCGAATTCGGATCCCACATTAATGGAGAGCATTATAACTGCCGACGAGACATGGGCTTATGCGTTTGACATGCAAACACGTCAAAAGGCATCAGAATTGAGGAAATAAAACGAGCCGAAAACAAAATAACCGCGCCAAAGTCGCTCAAAATCAAGGTGATGCTCATTGTTGTTTTCGATATTCTTGGTTTGGTGCATCAAGAATTTGTTCCGAAGGGACAGACGGTTAATAAGGAATTCTAGGTGGTCGTATGGAGGCGTTTGCGTGAGAACATCCGTCGAAAACGTCCGGAATTGTATGTAGAAGAACAATTCATGGATTTTACACGATGATAATCCAAAATCGCATCGAACCACAATTGTGACCGAATTTAAAACAAAAATTGCAATGATGATATCGATCTTCCACCGTTTTCACCAGATTTGGCTCAGTGTGATTTTTTCTTGTTCCCCAAACTGAAATTGTCACGCCGTGAAACCGGTTTTCAGTCGATCGAAGAGATAAAACCAAATTCGCTGAAGGCTATTCCAACAAGTGCTTATAAAAAGTGTTTAGAGGACTAGAAAAATCGTTGAAATAAGTGTATTACATCTGGTGGAAATTACTTTGAAGGCGACAAAATAATTATTGATAAGTAATTAAATGTTTTGCGTTTTATTTACAATTTCCGGGTACTTTTTTTGTCACAATTTATATGTAAAATGTTACTAATACTTTATTATATCTCTTTAATGCAATGATTTTATCTATATGATATATAATACTAGTCAGATTTTTAATATAAAAACTTTTTTTTAATAATTTGTTGCAAAAAAAAATAATCACATATGTATTTTATTATTAGCATTTTTTTCTTCTAAATAATTGTACACGTTTAGCACTCAAACGAACGCAAAAACAGTTGTAATTGTCAATAATCTCGCATTTCCATTTTTTTGCACTCAACCGCGATAAATAAAGACATTTATGAAAATTGCATTCTAATCAGCAACTGTAATTTAGCTAAATGTAGATTAACGCAATTTCATTTCCTTTCTTCGTTTTATGTTTCTCCGCAAGTAGCTGACATTCGTGTGAATGCATGTGTGTGTACGTGCGGTTGGTGCATTTCAAAACAAATTTCACTACTTTTAATTATGGACGCGATGGCAGCAAAGCGAAAAGTCGGCACAGCGACAGGACGGAAACAAAACGACAATCAACTCAATAGCGCGGCTATAAAATTAAACCGAAAGCAGCAGCAACGGCAACCGACCGCGCTAGTAGCAGCAATAACAATAGCAATAAGCACAATAAATATTTTACAACAACAATGGTAATGGAATGGCAACAATACGAAGTACAACATTCCAAGTGACCAGAAGCGGCATAAATTTCTTTGTCTCGCTTAAGCTGCGCTGCCTTTAAAGCTTAGCAGCGAAATGCCTCGCCGCTGGGACGCTCGGCAGCTTACGCGCATGCGCACGCATATTTTTGATAAAGTTTGGAGATTCTCGTCAGACCACTTTTCCTTATTGACCAAAAAACGTGAAAGAAGATGTAAGCAATTGATACAACACGCCCGCTGTCCGCTGCCCGCTTTCAATGTGTATGTGTGTAGGTATGTAAACTGTATGAAACATTAATAATTCTTTTATGAGCAACAAGAAAGTTGCCAGCAACAAAAACAACAACAAATGCAAATATACATAGCTATACACAATGATACAAAGAAATAAAGAGCGGGAGAGATGGAGAGCGGCAAAAAGCCAAATAAATTACATTCACACACACACACACATAAATACATATAGACACAAACAGTTGTGCGCTGCGCAGCAACGTGATATTTGTGACCGACCGGCAAAAGTGAAAGTCGCAAATATTGCCGACTGCCTACTTGACGACTTGACTGCCTGACTGCTTGCCGGCAGCGCCGCCAACAATGCCACACAACGGCGCTGTTACTCTCGGCTTTGGCTGCTTGCAGACTGAGTATGAGTATCGCAAGGCAACAGGAAGGTGGTGGCAGGCGTGTAAGCAAGCGGGCAGGCAGCCGCTGTTAACAGCCACCAGCTCGCTTTTGATTATTTCGGTATTTTGTTTTGATTTCAATTTTGGTTTCATTTTCTGTTGCTCCACACACAAACACACACATTTTATCTGCGCACACATATTCACTTACGACACATCTGAATGCTGCTGCGTCACTGTGAAATTTGCTAACTTGCCACAAGAATCAATTTGTGCGCTGTTGGACTCAAGCGTCCAGCTGTCAAGTGTCAGCTGTCAGTTGTCATGCCACAACGAGTTGTGTTCTCTAAACACAAATTGTTATATTTCATTCTTGCCGAGCACTTTCTGTATCTGCAGTGTGACTCGAAGCAACAGGTGACCGAATTTAGTGAATTTAACTCAATTAAAACGATTTATTTAATTGTGTGCGTCGGCGAACAAAATTTCTTCTCACACACTACTTTAGTCGGTCTCGAAGTGATTGCGCGCACAATAAAAATTTGTTCAACTTTTGTTCCGGATGTTAAGTCCGGGCATTAAGCCACGGTACACTCAACCCATTACTACCGGTCATCATTACAATTACTTGATTAATGTAATTTGTGTGCATTATAAGTAATTTGGTCACAGTTTTCCGGCGTGTGACCGTACAACGTGTGAATTTCATTTGAACTTGACTGCCAGCCACTCAAATAACTGTATTTTTTAAATTATCAAGCCTCGTGTGAACTTATGATTATTTTTACTTTTTTTGTAGTAAAATATAAATTTCGAAAATTTCTGAAAATTGTCGTCAATTAACTTTTTTCGGCACTTTTGACTTTTTTCATTTATTTTTTTTTTTTAACATTTTTTTTTTAATATTTTTTTAAAATTTTTTTTAAATTTTTTTAAAATTTTTTAATCTAAAAAAATATTTTTTATTTTTTTTTCTATTTTTTTATCTATCTTTCTTTCCTCAACAAATACTGAAGTGTTTTGAAAAGTAAAAGTTATGCACCTTTGAACTTTTGTGTAAACACAGCAAAAAAGTAAAAAAAACACAGCCAAAATGTTAAGAAAAAACAGAAAAAGTTAAACAAAAATCATAAAAAAAAAAACAAATGAAATAAAAGAGCTAAAAATCGCGAAAAATCCCGTTAAAAACGTGAATAACCGATTTTCATATGCATTCACAGTTGAAAGTTGTCACATTAGTGCCGTTAATGGCGTGTGGCTAATTTTAATGACAATGCGCGCACAATTTAAATTGCCGCAAATTAGGCGTGGTTCGTGTCTTAAGTCTTTGGTTTTATGGTAGAAGCATATACACAACTTGTAGGAACAATTGCGCACTGAATTTCACAGGCTTTTCTGCTTTTTACACAATTTTCCTATGAAATTATAATTTTTCCAGCTTTTTGTTTTCACTTTTTTATTACACCAATTTGAATCGAGAAATGCGCAAAGGCAAAAAAAGCTTTACAAGTGATTATTTTAAAGAAAAAAATGTTATTTTATAATTAGTATATAAAATAACGTAACATCGCTTTTCATAAGTTTACAGGCGAAGGAAAAATGATAAATAGAAACCACTCAAACCGAAACAAAATTTAAGTTTTGGTTATAAAATGGTTATATATTGGTTATAAAGTGGTTATATATTATTATTATTGATTTTTATTGGTTATATCTGACAGCGGTAGCTGAAAAGTTGAGAATGAGGAATTGGATCTTCTTTAGTTTGCAATAAGTTGCTCATGGTTGCCACGAAGGACTGATGTTGACTGTATGAAAATTAATTCTATTAATCGGATCAATGTAGATGAATATCTATATAGTTAGTCTCACCGTAAACATTTAAGTTTTTTATTATTTTGATATACATATGTATATAATAAATATTATAACATAGTATAACATATCAATACTAGACTCTATAATAATACGATGCTTGCTTATACTATTGTCTAGAAAAATCTGCAAGAATCGATGACTTATCTTCTGTTCTAAGCCCACAAGACAGTAAAGTTGGCAAATATCGTAAATTGTCAAATAAATTATAATAGAATAAAATAACTGCGGGCAAACTTGAGAACAACAACTTAGTTCACGGCATTTGCAAAAAAATATATAAATATACAATCACGCAATGAGAAGCAACACAACAATCCATAAAGATTTTTTACAGCTTTATGAATACGAACCAATATCAGCCACCAGTGAATAAAGGACAATTGATTCTTTTACCGGTACTTTTGAGTGAGTGACCTCGAGGCAGACTTGAGAGCCAAGTCAACTACAACGTGAGCACTTGAATGACTTTGGTAAAAAGCCCGATTTTTGTGAATACAAAACACAGATTATTTGCCTCAATAATTTTTGGGCTTCTCTTGGCTGATTGAGTTAAAATTTTCAGCACAAAATCATACGCCAAATGTAATATTCAACCGATTTCGCTCTTTTGACTTTTTCTTGCTCAATTAGTCAATCAAATACATATCATAGACAATGCATAAGTGAGCAATATCAGTTTGAAACCATTCGCGGGTTGTTATACATTGAAGAATTTAAGCCGAACAACCAACCATCCAAGCTAAGACCTAATAAGGCACATCTGAAATATTGCATTAATTATTACCATGCTCATTCCATAACAGCCTCGTTGCAAATGTTGGAAAACGGCTTAAGCAAAAACACAAGTGCATGATTGGTGAAAATTCTCAAAGATGGTCGAGAGATCGTTGAAGACATGCCTCTTGACTAATGAAACTATAAAAAAGTGAAGGATATGATCCTTGAAAATGGTGAGGCAAGTGTAAGAGAGATGCCAAGAGAGCTCGACATCTTTCGCCAGTCTGTTCAAATGATTTTTGTGGATATTTTGGGTATGAAACGCGTTCTTGCTCGACTCGTCACGATAAAGCTGAATTTTTTTCAAAAAGAGTACCATAAACAGGTATCTTCGGACGTGTTTGATCTTGCGAGTTCGGATCCCACATTCATGGAGAGCATTATAACTGCCGACGAGACATGGGTTTATGAGTATGACATGCAAACAAGTCATCAAAATGGAGGGAATAAAACGAGCCGAAATCAAAAAAACCACGCCAAAGTTGCTCACAAATCAAAGTGATGCTCATTGTTTTTTTTCGATATTCGTGGTTTGGTGCATCACGAATTTGTTCCGGAGAGACAGACGCTTACTAAGAAATTCTAAGTGGTCATATTGAGGCATTTGCGTGAGAACATCCGTTGATGTGACCGAATTTTAAGCCAAAACCGCAATGAATACCACCGATAAACCAGCGTATTCACCAGATTTGGCTCCGTGTGACTTTTTTCTTGTTCCCCAACTGAAATTGTCGCTGCGTGGAACCGGTTAAGAAAGATAAAGCGAACTCTTGGCTAAAAATTTAAAAATTTCTAATATGTTTGTTTAAATAATTAAGTTTTAAATGCAAGCGACTTCATGATCATTATTATTAATAGTTTTTAGTTCAGCATCTTTTCAATTCGGCTGAAATGTTTACAAAATTATTTATACAACCTTTCTTCTAAATAATTTCCCATGAAATTTTATTTAATATGATTAATTAGCTTTTCTTATTTCTTGACATATTACACACGGCTATTCATAATTAGATTTTATATCCGAAAACAACCAGATAATATTTATTATTGAACGATTGATGTCTTCTTTCTAATAATGCACACATACACACATACATACACACATACGCGTACACAAATACGCTCGGTTTAATTTTAATCTGCTCCGCTATAAAACTTTAATTAATCCGTGAGCTTATGTAGACTTTCACTTTTCCATTTTAACGCTAAAGCAGGCACATTTAATTACAAACTTTTATTTATGAATTGTGTTCATTATTCTAAGTACTTAAACACTTAGAAGCCCACATAGCTAACTACATGGTATCACACATTATACTGTTTGTGTGTGCGCGTGTGTGTTTGTGTGAAAATATACTTACTTTCTAATAAATAAGTAATTAAAGTTTGAGTTATTAGGAAAAGCCGCTGAATGAGTAAAGAAAGCGTTGTTAGCATTTCATGAAAAAATAGGTCAATGATTTGGTCAATAAGGTGTATTGTTGCTGTGCGAACAGTCAATCAGTTGCTAACTTTGTTAGTTGGCCATTTAGGCAGTTGCCGCCGCCATCGCGCTCGCAGAGCAATATAGGTTGGCACAAAAATGCAAAGCAAATAAATAGGCATGTGCCATAAATATTCGTGCTAGTTATACCAAACACACACACATACATCCAAGTGTATCTATAAACGACACCTACATATATATGTGTGTGTGTGTGTGTGTGGAGAAAGAGTGCCATAGACCAAATACAATTCTAAATTCTAAATTCGTAAATTAAAATGCTTGGCACGTGACTGCAATGGGTAATGATGCACGCAACTCAAATTTATCAATGTATGTGCTTACAACAACAAATGCAGCTACACTTGCCATCACCACCTTTTGAATGCTTGAATGTTGCTTCGCGCTTCATGCGCCAATGACCAAATTATGCCCAAAAAAAAGAGAAAAAATTTGACCGCAACCAAAATCAGTCACAAAGAAAGTGGCGTGAAAAGATTGATGACTGAAAAAAGTTTTGAAAAATACTGAAGTTCATAAAGCCGCAACGCTTTGCAACTCAATTGTCCGTAAAAGTTTGATTCAAGCACACTTGGCATAAGCACAGTGGCACAAGTATTTCGGGCGAAAATTTGAACATGTTTAAAGGGTGTTTCATTAGTCATTTATGTTATGCATTTTCTACTATAGTTAATATTTTTGGGCGTGAAATACAGATATTGCCTTAACATAAATGTCGAATAGTCAAAGCAAGTTGACGTAGCTGCTTTCTTTTTCTCAAATTTATATTCTATATAATTTAAAAAAAAAATATATTAAAAATGTTTTCGAAAAAATGTACTGAATATAAAACACATAAAAATAATTTTCAGACATTTTCATATTAAAAAAAATCAAAATATCTATTTAGACAATATTTTTAACAAAAAGTTATTTAAACATAACCTTTTAAACATTTTCAATTTCGATAATAATTTGCGTTTTGGCACAGTTTTTCAAAATTTTAATGCAATAATTTTGATTTTGTTATAAATATGAAACTTAGACTTGGGGAATATGATTGGGTTAAATACGAGTATTCCGCAAATCAAATTATTTATTAAAAAAAAATGTATGAAATTTTTAGAAGAATACTTTATTATTATTTTTCTTTATTAATATTTTGAATCAAATTTCTTTAAAAACTCAAAACTTTAAGAAAAAAAATTCCTTTTAAAACTAAAATTATATAAAAGTTTTTAATTTTTAAAAATAAAAATTAGGTAAAATTGTTTTTGAAAAAAATTTTGTCATATTGTAATATATAAAATTTTTAGAAAAAATATATATTTTATTTAATATAAAAATTCAATTAAAATTTTTGATTGTGTGAAATGCAAGTATTCCGAAAACCAAATTATTTATAAAAATTATAAGTATATGAAATTTTGAGAAAAAATATTTTTTATTATTTTTTCTTAAATATTTTGAATAATTTTTTTTCAAAAACTCATAAGTTTAAGTAAAAATTGTTTAATAAAATTTATACTAAATTGAGAAAAAAAATATCTTTTTTTTAATCAAATTTGTACTAAATTGAGAATAAAAATATCTTTTAAAACTAAAATTTCTTAATTTTAATTTTTAAAAAATAAAAATTATTTGAATTATTTTTGAAAAAATATAATCATATATATAGTCATATTTGTATATATTGAAACACATGAAATTTTTCGAAAAAATAATTTTTTAACTATAAAAATTGAGTTAAAATTTATGATAATCGTTAATTATTAAAAAAAATAATTTTTGAAATTTTTAGAAAAAATATTTTTTATCATTTTTCTTAAATGTTTTGAATAAAATTTCTTTAAAAGCTCAAAAATTTAAATAAAAATATTCAAATAAATTGAATACACTGAGAAAATAAATCTCTTTTGAGCAAAAATTATTTAAATTTTTAACAATAAAATTTATTTAAAATTATTTTTGAAAAGATTTAGTCACATATTATATCAAATATATTAATAATTCTCAATATTTATCAGTTTAATATAATATAATACAAATCTGTTATTAAAAACAAACGAAATTTCTAGTAAATAAAGCGCTTAAATTTTTTAATATATCCCAATACAATAATAAATATTATATTTTTATAAAAAAATTGAGAACTTTCTGACAATAATAATTACAATTGGGCTGAAAAAATTCAAATTATAAGAAAGCAAAATATTTTTTGCAAAACTAATTGGAAATAATTTGGTGAAATGAAAAAAAAAAATTAAATTTAATTAATAATTATAAAATTATGCAATTTAGCTCCTTATAAATAACCGAAATGTAATACAAAACAAAATAAAAATTGGCATCCAGCTTTCACTCCTGCTACAACACCCTTTACTTGCAGTGTCAATGCGCTTTAACGCTAGTTCTCCGTTGACTAGATTTGGTCGTGAAGTGGCAGCTGCCCGCAAGTGCAGAAGTGCATTTAAAAACATTAAAAAATTCTAAACAGCAAAGTCATCGCTCGGTCAACAGCAATTCGAACACTTGTTATTTGCGCTTTTATGTACAAAAACACTACAGTCCATCTACTGCTTAGTCACAGCGTCGGCCTAAAAATGGTCAACCAAGCAGAAAGATTTATGTGCACACGGCAAGCAATTGAGCACCGTTGCACGGCAGAATGACAGTGCTGCATTTGGTGTGTGAGTGAGTATGGCGAGAACTTGAGGCAGTGGGCTGTTGAGGACCGAAATGCATTCACAAACACCTTGATACTTGCTGAGTTTGTTGAACAGAATGAATTCAAAATTAAACTGCTTACAATTTTGCCTGCAATAGTAGTCACTAACTCATTTTTTTTTGCTCAGCTGCTGCAATCTTCGATCTCAAGTGCCACAAATCCCTTTCATAAATCAATTCTTAAATCATCAGTATACTGCATATGAATATATTCACGTTTCTAACAGTCAGCGCAACAACAAATCTGCACCGCTTCAAATTCATAGCCGACATCGAGTTCGTCGCTTAAGTCTAATGAATTTTCCTTTTATTTCAGGTATTTGTTGGGTAGCGCGTGCCAAAATTATTCGTATGCATTTTTTTGCGCAGCTGCACTCAGTTACATTGTAATGTTGACTGTCATCGTTTATGGTGTTGTGAATTTAAGCAACAATTTTCGTGCTAAAACGATTAAGTTGTCACAGAAAGTGTGACAAGTTGCCTGTAGGCTACAATGGGTTTGAGAACAGTGACAGAAGCTGCGCAAAAACTGTTAAATATTAAAATTAAAATAATAAACAGTAATATTTTATAAAATATAAAATAAATATATTAATAGTAAGCTTAATGTGCTGAGTCGATTTAGCCGTGTCCGCAAGTCTGTAAATATATGAACTAGTCCCACAATTTTTAAGATATCGAACAGATGTTTTGCACACGTTCTTTTCCTCTAAAGCGGCTGCTCATTTATCAGAACCACGAAAATCGGACCATTATAGCATATAGCTGCTATATAAATTGAACGATCAAAATCAAGACCTTGTATGGAAAACTTTTTCAGTTGAAAAAATAGTTTCACGAAATTTCGTATAAATAATTTTTCAAAACAATACCACAACCTACGAATATATTGTTCAAATTCGTTCACTATAGCATATAGTTGCCATACAAACTGACTAATCAACATTTTTTTTATATATTTTTTTAATATAAGAAAAAGGTTATTGTAGCTTTGGTGCTGCACCAAAGTTAAAATTTTTTTCTCCAAATTACTTTTCAAAATCTACAACTAAGCTTCAATTATTTCAATACACACAAAAAATAGTATGACTCAATATAAAATTTAAATAAAAAGCGAAATTTTTATCCACGCTACCAAATATCTGCATTGCTCACTAACAACTAATATATATATTTGTTGTCTTCATCCAAACCCAAATCTACCAGGCGCACCCAAAGCTAAAAAAATTCAAATTTCATTAAAGAAATGTACAATTTCACCGACACGCTACGTTAAACACAAAAACAACACAAACAAAAAAATCAGCTAAGAAATTGAGTGACAGCGCATTTATAGTTTTTGTTGCTATTCACACATACCGTTGCGTTTTGTGTGCCGTTGCCGGAAAGAAATTCTTCGCTTATCGGTTATTGGCTATGAAAATATTTAATTTGCTGGTTGTTGACTTTTGCACACTACACTCGCGGTTTGTTGTTGTTGTTACCGCAATTTCACATGCCCAAAACAGGTGGTTTATAGATGTGTGTGTGGTGTGAGTGTGCGTGTTGCGTTTGTGGAATTAACCCAGTTTCGGTTTTATTAAATTCATACTTGTTGTTGTTTGTGCATTTTTGGCAAAAGAAATTATGCATATTAAATAGTATGGCAGGGCATTGCTTATGGATGGTTGTTGTTGTGTTAATTTATTTATTTTGTATGAGTATAGGAACGACGGTTTATGTAGACACTTTTACTTTCAAAAGGAAGCAGAACAAACGGTGAATACTTAATAACTCTTGTGGATTTAGGTGTTATATTAATTGTAGTTGGTATATATGTATGTGTGTATATACTCGTAAGTCTTATTCGTTCGTGTTTTGAAATTTGATTTGAAAAGAAATGATGCGGATATAATGTTTATAATTAAATTAACGGAAACTAAAAGAAAACTCAATTAAATAAGCAAATGAAATAAAAATTATTGAATTAATTTATATTAAATTAAACAAAATTTATTTAATTAAAAATTTAATTATTAAAAATTTTAATATAATTTATTTAATTGTAATTTCATTAAAATTTAATTAAAATTCAGAATTAAATTAAAAGTTTAATTTTTTTAAATTTAAATTAAACAAAATTTATTTAATTAAAAATTTAATTATTAAAATTTTTAATATAATTTTTTTAATTGTAATTTGATAAATATTTCAAACTAAAATAATTTAAATTTAAGAATTCAATTAAATATTTAATTTTTTAAATTTAAATTAAATTAAGAACTTAATTATTAAAAACTTTAATATAATTTATTTAATTGTAATTTAATTAGTTTAATACACTAAAATAATTTAAATTTAATAATAAAATTAATTTTTTAATTTAGTATAGTATTAAAAGTACTTTTCATATAATTTATTTGGTTTAATTTCATGTAGTTTTATTTAATTTTTTAAGATTAAAAATTAATAAAAAAATTTTCGTATTTAATTTAATATAATTATTTATTTTAATTATTTTTAAACATTTTATTTTAATTATTTATTAATTAAAAAACTAAATTTTTCATAACTTAAAAAAATTAATTCAATTAAAAATATATATTTATTAATTTAATTAGCATTATTAACTTAATTTAATTAATTTTTTTGATAAAATTAAAATATTAATTAATTTGAAGAATTAAATAAATTATAAAAAATTTATTAATTTAATTAACGTTACTAATTTTATTAAATTATTATTTTTTTTAAATCAAAAAATTATTTAGTTTAATTTAAAAAAAAAATATTTAATTAAGAATTTTATTTTTTTTAATTTAATTAAGAATTTAATTTAATAATTAATCACATACCATCGAGGGAGTAAAATTTAATGTCTCTGGCGAATATAGTAAGTCATTCAACTGTGCCAAATTAGAGTAACTATCTTAATTTAGTTCTTAATTATTAAAGAAAAAGATCTCTTATAAAGTCTTATCTTGATTTCGATTGAGTGGTTTATGTCGTAGCTACCTACATATGTGCTATAGAGGTTCGATCCGAACAATTTCTTCTGAGATTGTACCGATGTTTTAGGCAATAATGCATGCAAAATTTCTTGCAGATATCTTCTGATATAAAAAGTTTTTTTCATACAAGCACTTGAATTTGATCGATCAGTTTGTATGACAGCTTTATGCTCTTGTGATCTCATGACTTCGATTCCGGCAAATAAGCAGTTTGGCGGAAAGAAAAGGATATATGTAAAATTTTAGAGCGATATTTCAAAAACTGAAAGACTAGCTCACGCATATACATAATGGCATACTAACGAAGGGCATACTATCCAAACCGCCTCAACAGGCCAGTGTGATCATTTAAATCATTCAATTCATTGCGCTTTTAATATCAAACAAAGACATCACTCAAAACAGTTTTCTATTCATGAAACAACTGTATTTTGTTGGAAATTTGATAGAAATCTAAAAAAAATTGAAAAATATATATATGTTAAAGAAAGTGAAAAGTAAATTAAAATTTTTGCCATGCATTCATCCTTATGTGAGAATTGAACAATAAAACAATTGCATGCGCAAGCCAGACACAAGACAGAGCTCTAAATTACCAGTTGTCAGCAGACTATACAAAAGGATTTTATTAAAATTAATATTATACACAAAGAGGGTACTAAAAGAACTTTAAAACTGCAGCAATTGCATATCAAATGGATTTCTTAATTTATTTTATAATTAATTTTCAATTAAATTTTAATTAAAATTTATCTTCTCTATTAAAGCTGCACGAAAAACGATTAATCAACTATTCAAAATCAACAAAATTATTCCGCCGGCTTGAAGAATACAGATTTGCTTGTTTTCAATTCGAATTTCGCCAAAATCATGGCAGCAAATCACTGAAAATAGCCTGAACAACTAAAATATTTAGTTGTAACATGTTGTTCGAACTGTTATTAGCACATTCATGGCCCGCAGCAACAGACTTGGCGCGACGCGACGC
The DNA here is from genome assembly GCF_023373825.1 of Bactrocera dorsalis. NCBI lineage: Eukaryota > Metazoa > Arthropoda > Insecta > Diptera > Tephritidae > Bactrocera > Bactrocera dorsalis. The sequence goes on along the minus strand of NC_064304.1, from coordinate 37,873,842 downwards.
GACGCCGAACGCCATGCGGCAATAGGAAATTGGACGTTGGCGCTGATTGTTTGCTGAATTTGTAGGTCAGCCGCTAAAAAAATTAACTTCTTTCTTTCTTGCTCTTCTATAGGTGAATACGAAAGCAAAGCAGCGTCAAGTTAAATACCGAAGGCGCGCGCAATAGAAAATGGAGAGTGGCTAAAAGGGGCAGCAGATAGACAAAGAATTTATATGGCAGCTGGTGGATAGAAAGAAAAAACTAACGACAACATGGAAAATTATAATAAAAGCACACAGTGCAGGTATATGCATAAATGTGTGTGCGCGCTGGAATGCAAATGGTAACAGAAGCAAGCGCAAAAATATGAAAAAAGCAAGAAGTTTTAGCGAGCAAGCAAATTGAGCTATTTAAATGACAAAGTGCACATGTGTGTATGAGTGCGTGTGTGTGCGGTGGCGATTATGCATAAATATGCGTTTATGCGCAGCAGAGTTGATAAATTGTCGCTCAAAAGAAAGCAAGCCTGCATGAAAACGCCTAGGATACAAAAGACTTAAGCAACGAACTCGCTGTGGCAAATGACTCAAACCCGGCCAGTGTTACACATTTGCAGCCAGCTATTTTTAGTTTGAACAAGTAAATGCGCCAAGCTAAACGATGACAACATGCACAAACGCCTGCGAGCTGCACTGACAACAGCAACAACAACAATAAAAGCAAAAACATGGAAAAGCGAGAAAGGAAAACGCCAAAGAAATGTTAATTATAGACAGCAATGCCAATGGCTACCCACCACATATGCAAATGTAGGCGCGACAGTGGGCTGCAGTCAGCACTCAGACACATATATACATATATAATATATACACACATACATACATACATATATAATATATATGTATATATGAATGTATATATACACATATGTATATAAGCAGCTGATATCTAATCGTCCAGTGGCAATGTGGCAACCGACAAAGCAACTGACCCTAATAAGAAATGTGTTGCACCGTTGCACCGAAATGTGAGAAGGAACACGAAATTGCCGCCAGTCAGCAAGCAGCGGTGAGTATATACACTTTTAATAAAAGGAAATCGCTCATAGTCGGTAGTTAAGTTGACATGCTGCTAATATTACTCACCTGTATGTAGATTTTTTATTGAAGCGCGATTTTGTTAATTTAATTATATTTTTTGTGGCCTGCAATGGCGGCACGGAGTTATAGTTGTTGTTGTAACGGAATTTTATTGTAATTCACTTTCTACAAACACGTAGTCACCTACAAAGATTAAGTTCAGTTGCAATTGATTTTTATGTGCTTTTTGATTTCGAAAAAAAATTTGAAATGAAAATTAATTAATTAAATGTTATAATTAAAAAAAAATTAAATCCTTAAAAAATGTTAATAAAAAAGTTTTAAATTTAACAAATTAAATTCAATTAAAAAAATATTACAACAACAAAAAATAAATTTAAAAATTTTAAATTAAAATGTTCTTAAATTTACTTACTTGAAACAAAATTTAAATAAAAAAATAATTCAAATTAATATTAGAAAATTAAGAAATTTTATTTAATTTATTACTTAAACACTAAAAATTTTAAATTAAAAAAAATGTTAATTAAAAAAATTTTTAATTTCAAAAATTATAAAGTATTATATATGAATTACAATAAATTTAAAATTTCAAAAATTATAGATTTTTAATAAAAATAATAATTAAAAAAGTTTTTATTTAAAAAATGTCGCAAAATCAAAAAAAACTAAATTTAAAAACTTCAAATAAAAAAATTTATAAATTTACTAAATAAAAAAAAATTAAAAAAAAAAATAATTAAAATTGAAATTTAAAAAATTAAGTAATATAAATTTTTTGAAAATTTCGATATTAAAAATAATTGGAATTAAAAAACACTTTATTTCATTTATTATTTAGCAGAATATAGAATTTCTTTAGTCACCAACAGCCAAGATGCAACATAAAAAAAAAAACAAAAAAACAAATTAAAATTTTAATATTTTCCAAATTAAAAAAAAATAATAAAAATTCAAATTTAACATTAAAATTAAGAAAATTTAAATTATTATAAAAAAATTAAAATTTCAAAATTTAAAAAATTAAAATGTAAAAAAGTTTCAAAACTAAAAAAAAAAAAAATATTTTTGCTTTGTAATTGTTTTACTCATTACCAGCCATGTTTGAAAAAAAACTAATTAAAATTTTTAAATTTTTAAAAACATTATAAATAAATTAAATTTAAAAGTTTAAAATTCGAAATAAAAAAATTTTAAAATAAAAAAAATTAAAAAAAAATATTAATTAAACAAAATAAAAATTTTCAAAATTTAGAAAATTACAAATTAAAAAATTTCAAAATTAAATAGAAACCCTATTCATATTTTGTAATTGCTTTGTTGCAAGTTTAGTCACTAACAGCCAGGCTGTCATTCACTTTCTACAAAAACGTTGGAATTAAATCATATGTCCTTCTTGGTTCGAAAAAAAATAAAATAAAAATTAAAACAAAAATATTCAAACTAAATTTAAAAGCTTAAGAAAATAAAATTGACAGTTAAAAAATTGTTTAATTTTTATAAAATTATATTAAAAAAAATTAAAAAATTTAGTATCAAAAAAATGTATATTTTGTTTTTGTTTTGCAGCAATTTTAGTCACTATATTCCATTATGCAAATTTTCCATCTGCGCATGCGCACATACATATGTATATTTGAAAACGCGCACTAACACACACACACAAGTAAGAGTCGTTGTATGTAACCGCTGGCGTGCATTCATTAGCGCATAACCGTGCGGAACGTTCAATAACCGTTTTTCATCGTTATATTTAAATTCAATTAACTTCATTTGCTTCTACTTCTATTTCTTCTTCTTCTACTCATTACGCTCGTTTTCAAGTTCTTCTGCTTGTCTTTATTATTATGCTCCAGTCTATTTTGCGTATTATTTATCACATTGCCTCATCGATATTTTCAATTCCTGCTTTATGCGGCCGCCTTTCGGTTGCATGCAACACACGTGTCCGTCCGACGACGATAAACGCGTTTCTTTTCTGACGTATTCACTGATTTTCGAAAGCTAGCACACGCACATAACCACACATACAAACACAAATATGCATATATGTGTGTGTGTTTGCGGGCATATGAATATACCTTCCGTCTTCCGTTATATGGTAGTTTGCTCGCACTGCACACGCTTGTTACACGCAATCGCCTGACACGAATGACTCACGACTAAGCGTCTAAAGCTTCTAACTACGACCGTCTCGTCTGCTGGTCTCGCACCGAATGAAACTTGCGTCGCGACAAAAGAAATTTTTATGAATATAAACAAATAAAAGAAAAGAAAGCACTGAACAACAACAGCGGAGCGGCACTTCCGTGCTTCCTTGGCTGGCGTGGTGAGCGCGCCGGAGCGTCAATTTCCAGCGGCAGTCGAGCAAAAAGCTTAAGCTGCGTGATATTAGCGCCAGCCCATTGAAGTAGTGACTACTGTTAGCCTTGACAGTACCAGCGCCATACCTGAAAATAAGCGTGTGCATGTGTGTTGGTGGCGCTTTAACTTTCTTAGCTCGCCAGCTTTGCTGAGTCGCAGCTGCTCATCGGACCAACACAAGTTGGTTGGAGAGTTGACGAAGACCTTGCGGTGTCTGGGAGTGAGAAATTTGAAGGAGCTTTTGTTGAGCGTATTTTCTTTCACTGCTTGCTGGTGGTTCTGTTAAATGTTAACAGCGCTTAAGAACAGAGCCCTGTTAGCTTTATTGATCGCGGTTTATGGCTCTGTGGTATGTTGTGGAGTGTTGATGACTTTTGGCTAATGATTATGGATTATGGAACGTAATATAAAACTAGCTTCCTTGAAAAACGAGCATATACGCATATGTACTTTTTGCTGTATGAAATAATGAATAATATTTAGTGGGGTTGAGTTGTTAAGGAAAATTTGAAAACTTGTATTAGAAGAGACTTTAAAAAATTAGTCTAGATAAAGACTTCGTCGAATGCCAAGAAGAGAGGAACATTAATACTTACTTTGTAAACTTATTTTTATACCCTGAACAGGGTATATTAAGTTTGCTACGAAGTTTTTCGAAGAGCGTCGGTGACCCTATAAGTATATAGTATATAAATGATCATTCGATTTAGCCATGTCCGTCTGTCTGTTATATACGATACTCCCCTCAGTTTTTAAGATATCCCAAACGTCATTTTCTCTGAAACAAAGAAGCTGCTCATTTGTCGCCGGAAACTTGCTAATATAGTTGTATATATAGCTGCCATACAAACTGAACGATCGGAATCAAGTTTATTAGAAAACTTTCACATTTGATAATATTCACGAAATTTGGTAGGACTGCACTTGTTTACTATTTAAGGCAACAATGTAATCTATCGAAAAGCACCTGTACAGATCGGATTACTATAGCATATAGCTTCATACAAACTGAACACATGGTTACTAAAGAAATGACCTGTGAAATTTTGTATATTAGCTTCGGAGTGCAGCGAAGTTAAAAGACGTTTTTTTCTTGTTCTTTATCAAATAGTAGAGACCGCTTATGCGGTTATAGCCGAATTTACAAAGAGCGGTCAGTCGTTTGAGACATGTCCTTTCTGGACGCCAACTGGAGATTCCAACTGATGAAGCTATACCAAGTTCAAAGGATATAGATCCTGCATAGAGGCAAGTGTATTTTCGTGTTGTCGAAGGCGGCTTTCGTCGTCGCCAGGTGGTGTATAACGATCCTCTTTTCATGGGTCTTTTTGGGTATGAACCCGATCTTGGCGCATTGTGAATATCTGGTCAAAAAGAGTCACTGATAACGTCCCATCTGTGTGTTGACGGTGTGAATTTAATCTCCACACAGTGGAGAGTAAGGTGGGTCATCTAACGTTTCAAATTTGAATTATCTATATGAATATCGACATTGGATACGTTCAGTTCCGAAACCAAAGAAGATCGTTTGACCGAGGATGGTCAATTTTACCGAAAATCATCTTTTCGGACGATGCTTCATTTCCGACCTCGTGTTACGTTAACAAGCAATTTTCGCATTTGGGGCACAAACAACCCGCACGTAATTGGTCGCACTGAGGCCAATGCACCCATCACGAATCACTGATTGTTGCGGATCATTTGGTCTGGTGATATCATCGGCCCATTTTCTAAAATGAAAGCCACCGTAACCATCAATGGTGAGCGATATCGCGAACAGGCTCCGTGAATTTTTCTTCTTCAAGCCAAATTGAAGAGGAAGACTGTGGACACCTTTCGTTTTCAGCAGGAGGCGAATTGGTTCTGCTAGTGCAACTGCGGCTAAAAATATAAGGAGTTTTGTCGGACTGACAATGACATTTGGTACATCATTGTTTTGGATTCCAATCAAGGCGAAAAAATGAAAATTTTTTTTTTTTAAATATTTTATTTTACGCCATCCGGATAAAGCTGAAACTTAATTTTTGACCTACAGCACTGATTTTTTGGTACTCGTATAGCATTTTGTGAGATTTCCATTGAAATGTACAAATCTAATTTAATATTCTCGACATAATACTCCGCCCAGTCTTTACGCCCACCTCCCATACAACTAAATTTCTTTTATATTATATTCTCTTATAGCAAATTTTGTACCATCTTCGTGACCATTTTTGACATTGTTTTTTTTCAAGGGGGCAATTTAGGGGCAGCTGAATTTTTTTTTCATCGTTTAGCTGAACTTCAATTTTCGAATTCGGATATGTATGTCGAGCGAACCGGTAGACAGCGCTAAAAAAGATGCACGCACTTTGAATTTGAAGAACATTGCTGGTTTTGACGTCCAAATTATGTTGTTCACAAAGATTTATAGCGAATTTATTTTTTTTTCAATGGATTTTGATGCAGAATTTTTTTTTTGATACATATTATAAATGAAAATAATAACGAAGCTTGAATTTCAAAGTTGTTTTATTGTATCAATAATTTGACTTATTGAGCAAATTTTTTGCTAATTTTGATGCTCTCTAAATTCACCAAAAAACTTGGGTATTTCTGGACAAAAAACTAATGCAGAAACTGAATCCTAGATACTTTGGGAACAATTGTAAATATTATAAAGGTAAGAAACTGTGAAATTTTCACAATTCAAATCTGAATAACAATGAAAATTTTTTGAATTTTTACTCGACAGATATCCCAATGTGCGGCGCTACGTGCCATATCTTTTGCAAACACTACACTCAAATCTTTTACGCCCTACTTCGAAATTTAAAGATTTATATATCGCCCACCAGTATCTGTTATTTTAGATTTTGTGGAGACTTATCCCACGGTAGTTGATGCAGATTATGGGGACTTCCTTTTTGAAGATTGGGCAAAGTACACTTAAATTCTAATCGACAAGCTTGAAGAAAGAGTTTATAGGTTCTCAAGAAAAGCTGTATGAGGTAAAAATTCAGGCAAGAGTAACCTTTGTTGCATTTTCAATTTTAAAGTTTTAGATTTCATCGCGGCTTTTAAAACAGACGTGTATTTCCATATTGACATCGAGACCCTTTCATGAATCCACGACTAATCCCAATTGGACTGCTGGAGACGCTTGTTCGTTGTGTTGCTCAAAACTATTAGGTATGGATAAAAAAAATAGTGATATAATATATTGACAAAACTCATAAAGACTGCAAGAAATTTGTTGAGGCGGCCAATATCAATTCCAGCCATTTCGCCGGGTTCATAAAATGTATGACAACAGAGATGTTTCAAACTAAGCCTGGTGAGATCTGGACAGTGGAGGAAAAAGTGTCTGGTTGTTACCGATAGACCGCTCTTGCAGTTAGGCCAAAGAATTTACAGCACATGCTTCAGTTTGGTGGGGGTGTAGGCAAGAAAAAAAAGTTTTTCTTCCCTTATTATGAATTTTTTTATTACTTAGTTTTTTGAAAATGAAAAATATGCTAACTCATTCAGATATATGACAATATGCTGCTAATGAATTTTACTAGAAACACTGGTAGCCAATTAATACTAATTATTTTAGTAAAGAGAAATACTCAACATGAAATTACGTTTTAACAAACAAACATTATAAAAGTGAAAATTAATTTCTTCAAAGAACTTTCTTATTTTACCTTAATAATATGCGGCTTTTGAATGTACTTAGTATATGTATGTTGTACTTTATATACATTAGGGTGGACCAAAAAAAGTCAATACTTCCGCCTTGGTGTTACAAAATGTCTTTTTAACGATTTTTTTTTTTCAAACTCGTTAAATGCAAAAAAATAATAATAATAAATTTATCCAATAAAAATAGAAAATTCTTAAAAAATAAGATACATATTCTTAAATTTTGAGGCATTATTTTGTTAAGAAAAAAATTATTTTTAGGCATTATTTTGTTTAAAAAAATATATAAAAATTTTAAAAATTAACTTTCAGGATTTAATGAATAACTTTAGAACAATTCGACTTGGAAGAAAATTATTATAGACCGCTTTTGCTGACTGTTAAATTTGCTACGAGAATAACTTTTCATTTTTACTTAACATTAACATTTGTTCAAATGCATTAAATATCCAAAGAAAATAAGAAAATATCCATTTGTTACTTATACTGTTATTATTAATATTAAGAGCTCAAACTTTACCAGAATTTTTTTTCACCATTTCAAAACATATGTATGTATGTATTTTCACCTTATCTAAGGAAAAATATATAAGCCTTATTTCGGCCCACCCTAATACGCATACATATTTGGAAATATACTTATGTGTGTGCATTTTCGCATATAAAATTGTCCAACTTGTCAGTTAAAGTCTCGGTAGCTACCCAAAAATTGCAATCACCCACTTTCTGCTAACCATATTTGCAGAACGAAAATATTTATTGAAAAATAAAAACAAATAAAAATGGCATTCTTAGACTATTTAGTGTATATGTATATGTGTAAGGCTGTTTGTGTGAACTAATAATATTTAAAGGCAGGTAAGAGCATAGTTGTTGTTGCAATTATCACGGCACCGTTCAGGCGTGACAGCCAAAAGCGACTGAGCGCCAATTAATCTGCTTAAAGAGTGAAATTTTTTAATGAGACGAATTTACTTCTGGTTGGTACCGCCTGGTGAGCCCGGCTTTAGAGAGCAGTGCGTTTCATGCGTTAATTAAAAGTGCATTTGAAATCATAAAATTATAAATAAATAAATTGGATGTTTTTATGGGTGGAGAAAATTATTAAACAAGCGCATATGATATACATATACATATGTTAATATGTACCAATATTAGTATATGTATGTATTTGTGCCAATACTTTAAAGTTACTGCTTAATTAAATTCGCTAAAATTATTACGAAAATATTTTGTTTTTTGTTTTCTTTCCGTCGCTCGGATATCAAAGCCCATTTGATGCAATGGGTTTGGAAGTATTTTTTATTAAGTGGCAGCGCTTGCCAAAGTACCGTTTTTTTTCAAATTGTTATGATTCATTTACCTTGCCAACTATTTAATGAACACATTTCCCATTACGCAATCCGCGAAAACAATTTTGCTTTTGTTTATATTTTTCTTAAATTTCATAAGTAAATGTAAACTATCGCTGTCACTTAAGTAGGTTGATGCTCGTGTGCTTATTTTTACAAGCATACAATAAAATGTTTCTATGGACTGGAGCGCCAACTTGAAAAAATGCAAGGGGGATATTGAGGTTGCTAGCCGCATAAGCTGTCGACGGTAGATAAATATTGCGATAAATAAGTGATGTGTGGGAAGTGGCTCCGTCTTGTTGAAACCAAATGTTGTCGCGAACATCACAAGCTTCAATTTCAGGCATCAAATAGTCAGTTCTCATGGCGTGGTAATGGTCCCCATTGACGCTTATGTTTCTGGCATCATTTTTAAAGAAATATAGACCAATCATTACACCGGCCCACAAAACACTCCAAACCGTTGTTTCTTCTGGATGAAACGGCAGCTCTTGAATCTGTTCAGGCTGTTTTTCCCAAATGCGGAAACTTTACTTATTTACATACTCATTGAGTCAGAAATGGACCTCGTTGCTGAACAAAATTTGGCTCGAAAACGTTGGAACTTTTCAAAAACCCATAGAGGGAAACGATTCCACTTGAGGGTTAAGGTTGAGTGGCTTCAGTTTTGGCATCAGCTGTGTTTTGTAAGTTTTCAATTTAAGATCTCGACGTCTAATGCGCCAAGGTCTTCCATACGTCCGTCCAAGTTGCTGCGAACGGCGCCGAATCGACTCTCCACCGTCTTCGTGTATACTCTAAGCTACGTCACCATATTTTCTTCACTGCGTGCTGGATGTAGTCTATTCGGTCGAATATTATCCAATAATGAATGCTATGTCTCAAAATGGGTGATGGTGTTACGAATAGTACGCTCAGGTTATTATATTGGCCATAGGTTCAGCGAAGCACAAACCACATTAAAAGTTGAACGATTTCTAAAAGTTGTTAAGTCTTTCCTCGATGAAATGCCAAGCAATACTGAACAAAAATAACATGACAGCTTGACACGACTCACGTGTGATCTATCAAAAAAAGGCTATTGCAAAAAGTACCTCTACTTGGATGACCCCAGAAAGGCTCGGAATTTCGATTAGATATGAGACAATAACTTTCCATCATGACAACTTTCGGTCTTATGTTGCAAGACCGGTTAAAAATTATTTGGAAAATAGCTGCTGGGAAGTTTTGCCTCGCTCGCCTTATAGTACAGACCTTGATGCAAAGCATTTTACTGGAGCGCGGTGCAAAAATTCGCTCGATTCATTTTTCGTCGCCACGCCGGTTCAGTATTTTTGGTATGGAATCCTCAAACTACTATAAAATGAGAAAATATTATAGCTTCAGATAAGCAATACTTTGAAAACATGTTTTCTTGAATAAGTGTTCAAAATTTGGAATAAAATCCCAAGAATACTGTTAAAGTGCCAATACATTATGATTTTGTACTTTACTATTTGGTTCTATGTACATATATAACTTATGCTTGATGATCACAATCACGTCATAAAAGGCAAACTCATAACACAGAATACAGGAGATTTAGAGCTTTCACAATTTTCTTCAGCTTTCATAATTTTAAGTTAAGAAAACAGACAGACATTTAACAAGTCGAAGACAAAGATATGGATATGTATTTAATCAACGACGGAATTCAAGTTCAACCGCTACAAACAATAACAACAAAGCTTAATTTTTCACCACAAAAAATATTTTTACAGATGTGTCACTTTGAGATCGAATGATCCAGGCTATTTTCCTTAAACTCAAAACGGAATATGTGAGTAACGCCAAAGCTCTTTATAGTTCTTCAATATTTATTTCTGATATTTCACCAAATAAATAAAAAATTAAAAGTGGATTTAGACTCCTGCTGCTGTAATAAGTTCTTGTTTTGAAACTTCCTTCACAAATACGCATAGTTAGGTCCCCATTAAAATTTTCCTGCATACGCCAGTGCTCACATAACTGCTTTCGTACAAACCGATATTTTTTGCGAATGCGCTAATAATTAAATAATATTTCTTGTGCGACATTTTGGCACAACAATCGCTGCTTCATCACACACCTTGTGACAGTGACACGCTTTGCAGTAGCGTCGCCCACAAACCGCAAAGGTACTCCTGCGCAATTCGAATGTGAGCAAATTGAAATGTAACCGCAAGTTTTAAAAAGAAAAGGTACAGATTTTAGTAGATTTTCAAAAAACCACCAACACATTGCAGCAACGAAGGTCTTACACGGTGCCACCTACGGTGTTGTTGTGCCAATTTTCCCATCAAACCAGTGTTATTATGCTGTAATGTACATTTATGGTAGATAAAAGTATAGACCTACATACATAAACAAAACATACATAAATATGGTATATGTATGTATGAATATTTGTGTTTCCTTTTGCATGCACCGAAACCAAACTTAAAAAAATGACGCTTAACATAACTGCTGTTTTATATAAAAATAAAAATTATATGTTTTTAAGTATATGTATACATATGTACGTATGTATACTTAAGTTGACGACTGCTACAATTCATCGTTAACATTGCATAGCGCAATTGTTATTACCTTTACTAATTACCTAACTAACCGCTGCAATTAACAATGTGAATTTTGCTTTTTTGCTCATTTCTTTCATTTTTTGCTAGCGTCTGAGCCATCTCATTGCTAATTGTTTACAGTTAACAACGTTATTTAATTTTGGTCAATACCTCGATGGTGTCAAAGCATTCCACTACTTTCACTCTCATTCACCCCGACAAAATGACACTTTTATGCCACCAAGAAAACATACATATAAAAATAAAAACAACAATTTTCGGTTAGCGTTCAACTAAATTGGCCATATCACCAGAATAACAACCTGCAACAATTAACGAGTTTGTTCAAGTGTTAAGTGTTCAAATCACGTAATAATCATACCGTTATAGAGTAGTTCGAGTTTAAAATGAAATTTCTGTGTATTTGTAATGGCATAGCTTGCTTGGAATGAAGTGCTGAATCTTGATGCTCAATGAATTTCGATTTTTGCCCTGATGGTGTGTTACTCTGCAGAATATTATATTTTGTTGAGTTCGTCAAAGTTAAATCTTTAATCTTAAATCTTTTTTTTTATATTAACTCTGAACAAGTATTAAATTTGTACCACCAAAGCGGAAACGTCGTTCACAAAATAAAATATACAGACAACTGATCAGAGTGACGGGCTGAATTGGTTTAGCCATGTCTGTTGGTGTATAAGCGAACTTAAATAATTCACCAATTCTTGAGATTTTCAACAGAAATTTTGCACATGTCCTTTGCTCCTCAAGAAGCAACTCTTTTGTCCGAACCACTATAGGGTACTCATATTCGGTGCAACGGAAGATAACGCATTTCTTCCCTTTTTTACTTACCGACCTTAAAAGGGAAGATTTTCCTCGAATTAACAGCCCTTGGCTGGATGAAATCCAGATTATTTCCGGTAAGAAATCGGCTCTTGTGGAAAGTTGACATTATTGCACTCACTGCGATCAATTTTGTTTCAGTTTAAATAAATATTAATTATAACGGCAAAGCTTATGTGCCATCACTAAGAAACAAAGTCCCGAAATAAAAAAACTGTAATTTTATAGCTAGTTTAAATATTTATGAATATTTCATGTATTTAAAGTAAACGAAATGCATACTTCTTAAATTTTTTTTCAATGAAATCATAAATAATTAAAAGAATTCAACTAAATAGGCATATACCACATTTGCATGTTGATTATGTGCAAGCAATTAAAATAATTAACACTATCCAGAGTGCATCCGTGAATTTCCAGATTATATTTCAAAATTAAATCTTACAAATCAGTCAAATAATCACAGGTTCAAAATGGGTGATTTCATTGGTTGTTGTTGTTGTAACGGATATCATGGTCAGCGTGCTTGATTGAATGGATTTTCCGGTGATTTGTTCCATTCTTTCATAAGTATTTGCTTCCACTGTGATAAACGCATTGATGGATTTTCCGCTTTGATACGTGGCATATTGGCTGTCTCGAAGGCTTTGTAGGCAGCACGCATTCGCTTTTCTGGATGTTTGTCCTCCTCGCTGTCTTTCACACTAAAAAAAAAAAGAATTTAAAAAAATATAGAAAAATTTAATAAAGAAGAAATAACTTTCTTACCTCAGGGCTGCCAAGGCCTGATCGACATTTGTTGCAATTTCAACATCGGCCATGGAACGATTTAGATTCTCCTCGATCACTGGTTCGGGTAAAACAACTCGTGCTCCCAACTGTGGTTTAGCTGCGTTAATGGCATCAATAGCACGTTGCTTCTTTTCCAATTCTTCCAGAATTTGCTGTCGATGTATCTTAGCAAGTGGTTGTTTTCCCTGCGTCTTAATTGATGACATTTCTTGATCTAGTAGCGCCTATAGAGCAAACATGTAAACATTTACTAAATTAAAATGTAATTAAATAAAAACCTTTGCTTCCGTCTTTCGTCTTATTGCCTCAGCCCGTTTCTTCTCCTCCTCCTCACGCCTTTGTTGCTTCTTGGCTAAATTTTTATCATTGTCAGCCCATAGTCGATCCTCAGCCTCCTTAGCAGCACGTTCATTTTTGGCCTGTTTCACAGCTTGTTTCCGTTCACGCGCCTCCACCGCCTTTGAATTTGTTACCATTTTCTTTGGCATTTTGAAAATAATTTAAGGATGTCGTATGAAATGCCTTTAAGGCTCTTTTAATTGTTGCACACAATAATTTCGCGAAATTTTGTAGGATTTTGACATTTCCAAGAGTCCATGACCAGGGTTGTTAAGGCTGAAAAATTTGACATTTTTACCATCATATTCCAACACTGTTCACTATAAACAGCTGATTACGCGAATGTCAGTGTAATCAAGAAACAACATAAACATTTATACAAACAAGAAAGTGCAGTACAGAAAATTATAAATTATTTACGAAATGGACATAATAAAAGCTGAAATCGCTAGAAAGCGAAAATTACTTGAGGAAAAGCAGCTTGTGGATGATAAGAAAAAATACTTCAAACGTGGTGAGCTAATTGCCAAGAATACAGAAGAAATCCTACAAAAAGTTGGTTATAAAAAACAAGAAAGTCGCGAGGAAGACCAAGCACCGGAAGGACACTACAGCTATGTCTCGGACGGACAAAATATTCTACCGCGCTCTGAAGTCATACGTCGTTTACGCGAGCGTGGCGAACCTATACTTATATTTGGTGAAACAGAATCAGATGCGTTCCATCGCCTGCGCCAATGCGAGATCTCCCAGCCTGAAACTAATCGTGGATTCCGTAACGATTTCCAGGAAGCAATGGAACAGGTAGATCAAGCATACCTACAAGAAATGTTTGCCAACGCACCCTCCGCTAAAGAAGAACAAAAATCCGACCTTGCCGAATTGGATGAAACTGTCACTTGGGATAGCATAAAAGAGAGTGCCATTAAGATGGGTCGAGGAAACAAAGAATACGACATGGATGTGATAATAACTTTGCTCACGTTTTTATTAAAAATGTGGAATGATCAAATCGCTTCTTACTCCAAACAGGAAATAATGTCAACAAAAACTAAAATGGCTCGTGTAATTTTTACACAAACACGCGAATATGTGAAGCCATTATTTCGTAAGCTTAAGCATCATACCCTGCCCGAAGACATATTAGATAGTTTACGTGATATTTGTAAGCGTCTATTGAATCGCGATTACATCACAGCGAGTGATGCTTACTTAGAGATGGCCATAGGCAATGCACCCTGGCCTATTGGTGTCACTATGGTGGGTATTCACGCACGTACGGGACGTGAGAAAATTTTCTCCAAGAACGTAGCACATGTAATGAATGACGAAACACAAAGAAAGTACATACAGGGATTGAAACGATTGATGACCAAATGCCAAGAGTATTTTCCAACTGATCCCTCGAAATGTGTAGAGTATGTCAGCAAAAAGGATCGCATATAAACAAGTTTGCAAATATTTTGACACTCACAAATGTTTATTTAATTTGCTAAAACATAAGATTAGTTGTAAATTTGAAAAATACAATCAATAAAGGCTTGAAAATATGCAATATTATTTTTAACTAAAATTGTCAAAAATTGCTTACTCTATTGGAAGTGAATTATTGTTTACGTATTCTTATTTTTTGCCAAGTTCGGTAGCACGTTCACTGGATTTTTCTACAGCATTGATGAGCGTCGATCTGCAAAGGTGAAATGATTCATGTCTTTTATAATATTCATTTAAGTATTTACTAATTTTATTTTATACCTCAAGTTGCCCTTTTCAAGCTCATGTACGCCTACAATTGTAGCACCACCAGGCGAACAAACCTAGTTGATTTCAAATAAATTTGTATTCGTGATTAAAATAAACAAGGTACTAAGTACGAAATCGAAATTAGCTACCTCATCTCTCAAAACAGCTGGATGTTTCCCGGTTAGCAAAACCATTTTAGCCGCTCCCAATAACATTTGAGCGGAAAACTGCAATGCCATTTGTCTGGGCACTCCTTGTTTGACACCACCATCAGCCAAAGCCTCAATTATTGTAAATACAAATGCAGGACCACAACCAGCAACTCCCGATACTGGGTCTATCATCGATTCGGGCACCTGCTGAGCAATTCCCAAAGAGTTCAGCATTAAATGCAATTTCTCCAAATCTTGTTGTTTCACATAGGAACCAGGTGAATACACGGTGATACCTTCGCCAATTTGCATTGGCGTATTGGGCATGGTGCGTATCATTTTTAAACCTTCGACAAATGAGAATTTCTGAAAATGACTTACATTATAAAAGACCAAATTTTTTATAACCAAATTAATAGAACTAAATACCTCTTCAAGTGTCTTCAGCTTAACGCCAGCTAAAACCGAGACAAACAGCTTATCCTTATCTTTTAAAGTAGGCGAGTGTAAGCTACGCAGCTGTGCAGCCATTGGTGTGAGAATATGTGGTTTCACACATATGAATATAATATCGGCTTTGTCCAGTACTTCATAGTTATCGTCTGTGGTTGCAATGCCAAGCGCACGCCAGCGTGCAAGATTTTCTAGATTTGGTCCCGACACCAGCACCTGTGAGGTTTTTACAAATTCCCGATTTATCAAACCGGAACCAATAGCAAACGCCATATTGCCACCACCGATGAAACCGATTTTCTCATCCAATTTCGCCATTTTTCTAACAATTCGTTTTAGGGCTTGCACAATAACTGGGGAATATGTAACAAAATTTAGTACAGTGATACAAATATCAACGAAATTATAATAGACAGTATTGATTAAATCCTAATAGCGTTTGGAAAAGGAAAACGGTTTGTCAGTGTGTGAACGCGTTACACAGCTGTTTTTTGCAATTCTCCCTTCCGCAGAAAGATTGTTGTCATTGCAATTAGCTTTTAGCACGTATCTTTTAACTTATCACCTATATTTCAAAGCTTTTATCACCTTTTATCGGTGGACGTATTCTGTTTTATCACAATTTACCTTGCGTATACAAACTGTCTTCCGTAGCCGGCAACAAGATTCTGATTATTTTACGTAATTAACAATTAATATTGCCAGATGTTTAGCTTAAGTTCGTTCTTTGAAAAAAATTTAAACAAATGATTTGGTCTAATAAATTATTGTATAAAAAAGTCGTTTTGTATGGATTGAACTTTTCAGTTCTGACTATAAAAAGGCTAGATTACATGATTTGTGTTAAATTAATTATTATTTCAAATATATTTTTAATACTAATAAAACAATAACTTTTATCACAAAATTGTTTAAATTTTATTTAAAGCTTTATACTTAATATCGCCTCTAAATAAATGTATCATAAGTTTATTGTTTCCTAAAATAGTTGAAGTAAATTCTCCTTTGTGTTTCCGTTGAGCGCCACCTATCGTTCAATAGCGTGGTTCTTGAGCTTGAGTTGGTTACGTCAAATAATTATCCAATATCAATAAATACAATTTCAAATAAGTTGGTTCCTGCGAGTTTGATTGCGGCATTACAATTTTTGACACAATTATCACAGGGATATTGTTTTTACATAAATTTCACTGGAAAAAACACTCATAATCAATCATATTATTATTGGGCAATCCAATTTGTTAAAATAGAGTCGCTGGAAATCGTTTAATTATATATGTGCAAAATATTTGTGTTCTAAATAATGTCATTATTGTGCATTAGTTACAGCAACTACCGGCTACTGCTCGCTTAATAAATAAATTAATACAAAATTGTGAGTGCTAGATTTTCCATTAATCCAGAACACAGAAATATGCAGACAACTACTAACTTACCAATTTGCCGATGGAAGTACGTATTACCTAATTTTTTACATCTTTTTGAAAATGGGAGTGTATGTAATACTTGCATACATGTATACATACATATGCATTTCTACATCCAAGTTAAAAGTACCGGGCATTGCGCATATTACAAAGTGGCTTTTGGGAAAGCATCTGCAATGGAATAACTCTGGGTAGTATACTTATATCTTAAATAACAAAAATAATGGATACTAAACAATGTGCATACGCTTTGTCAAAATTAGATTATTCTGCATTCTACACAATTTATGTACTTATTTGCAAAGATTGTTTTGCTGCCTTAAGATATTCTAAATATTAAGTCTGATGCCGAAAATTTAAACATTTTGTGCAGATTTATTTACAGTTTTACCAACTATTTTTATTTCTCTATTTACCTATATACATATATACATATGTGCATATGCGTTTACGTGATTTATATATATACATATGTACAGGTGTGCAATTGTCTTTTTTTGTGTCAAATCGTATGTTGCTCGAACAATTTCTAAGTTGATTGACTCTGCTGATTGTCTGGCATTCATTCATAACAATTGCAAATGTTCCGTTAACTATTGCTCGTTAATTTGTACGAAAAGTAATCACGTTGTGATGGCTTCTTTCGATTTACTACAAGCAATAAAAAGCGCAAGTGAAACTTTGCTTGAAATGGTTTAGAAAATAGTGAGAGTTGACAATGTGAAAGAATAATAGGAAATCGTTTTTATTACAAAAGTAGAAACTATTGTTCTATTTTTAACATTAACTCTTGACAATATTTTAAAAAATTGTTTATTTCCTTGTACATGAAGACATTTTTCAAAGATACAAAGATGGAAACGGAATGTGTTTGACGAGCACGCAGCAGAGCATTTATATTAAAAAATATAATCCCTAATTATTCATACCAGTGTTCATATATTCATACATACATATACATACTACATACTTATGTATGTTGTTCATAAATTATTAGTCATTGGTACATCTCGTTTATAGAATCATTGCGAAGTTCTGTGGAATACTTTTTTTTTAAGAAAAAACGAATAAACTTAAAATTTAATAGGGAATTTTTATTATCATTCCAGAGAGCATCCTTTGGCATTTTTTTTTGAAGATTATCTCTTTCAAATTTAGGCCGCGGCTACGTCTCAGATGGTCCACCCGTTGAGCCCAATTTTTGATTAATCGTTCGAGCATTTCGACTGGTAACTGGCGAATGACATGGTGATGTTTTGCTTCAAGGTCTGATTCGAAGCGGGATTGTCCGCATAGACTTATTCTTTACATATCCCAACAGGGAAAATCTAACGGTGGGGTAACACACGATCTTGGAGGCCAATCAATCGGCCCAAAAGGTGAAATTATTTGCTCATCGAAGTGTTCTCTGAATAAATCCATTGGTTGATGCAATGTGTAAAAAGTTGCAACGTTTTGTTGAAACCAATTGTCACCGAGATCACAAACTTCAATTTCAGGCATAAAATAGTCGGTTATCGTGACGCGAATATTTTTCTGGATGAAATGACAGCTGTTGAATTTCTTCAGGTTGCTCTTTATCCCAAATGCGACCATTTTTCTTGTTTACATACCCATTGAGCCAAAAATGGGTCGCATCACTGAACACAATTTGGCTCGAAAAAATCGGATCTTCTTGGAACTTTTCAAGAGCGGAGCAAAGCGATTAGAGATGGATCGATGTTAAGAGTATGGGTAATTGGTGGAGTCTTCTGACGGAAGCTCTCCATCAACTTAGTTACCAGACCACTGTAGCGTCTTTCCGGTGGTGGTGACTGCCATTACGGAGTCCGTAGATGCTTTGCTCAGAAGTGCTGTTTTCTTTAGTGAGATGTGCATTAACTCCGATAGCCGAGCGGTTATGCTAGCTTTGAGCTAACCGACTGTGCGTTCAAAACTAGTCAAGAAGTGCATGAGCTCACTAGCAATAGATTCAAGCTTCTTCCATATGGGTGCTCGGTCATAGCGGAATCCTCGAAAACTGCAAACCTGATGAGCATGCTACGAAGGGCACTCTTATCTCAATTTCATCCGATTGGAAGCGAGCCAATGTTCCGATATCCTCTGACGCTGAACTATGGAGCTCGGCAAGCGTTGGTTCACAATAACTGTGAGATGCTTCTGTACCAGAGTGAACCGTAAGAGGTCCTCCGACTTGTTCTTATCAAAGTCAATCTTGTGGCGATTGTAGGTGTTCTGACTGGAATCACCTTGTCATTGTCTGCTTACCAAAGGAAACTTCAAACTGCGAACCTGGGAAAATGAGGATCTGGTGATCTATTTTTAGGAGTATATGAGTACTATAAAGGCTCACGACTTCTGTCCTTTGACCAAGTAAGCTCTGGGTAGCCTAAGAACATCTGTTTGGGGGCGAGCTAAAGTAAGAAGGCAAAACATTCCTTACACAGGGTTGTGCACTGGGCTTAGGACCCGTTACGTAAAAATACGCATCCAATGAAAAATAACAACCTGGAATGCCCCGGTCCCTTAATTGGGAAGGTGCCGCTGCCCAGCTGGTTGATGTCCCCGTGAATATTGATATCATTGGCCTTAACAATCGCGTCGTTAGTTCTGCTTTCTCCAGCATGGATAAGGCAGCAAAGCAAATGGGTCTGGCAGTGAACGAGGGCAAGACGAAATATCTCCTGTCATCAAACAAACAGTCGTCGCACTCGCGACTAAGCACCTACGTCACTATTGATAGTCATAATTTTGAAGTTGTAGATAATTTCGTTTATCTGGGAACCAGCAACAACAACGTCAGTCTCGAAATCCAACGCAGGATAACTCTTGCCAATAGGTGCTACTTCGAACTAAGTAGGCAATTGAGAATTAAAGTCCTCTCTAGGCGAACAAAAATAAACTCTATAAGTCACTCATTATTCCCATCCTGTTATATGGTGCAGAGGCATGACCGGTGATAACATCTGATCAGTCGACGTTATGAGTTTTCGACAGAGAAGTTCTGTGAAAGATTTATGGTCCTTTGCGTGTTGGCCACGGTGAATACCGCATTCGATGGAACGATGAGCGGTATGAGATATACCACATTGATGTATACAACATTGACATAGTTCAGCGAATTAAAATACAGCGGCTACGCTGGCTAGGTCATGTCGTCCGAATGGACGAAAACACTCCAGCTCTGAAAGTATTCGACGTAGTACCCGCCGAGGGAAGCAGAGGAAGAGGAAGATCTCCACTCCGTTGGAAGGACCAGGTGGAGAAGGACCTGGCTTCGCTTGTAATCTCCAATTGGCGCCACTTTGTGAAAAGAAGTATCGACTGGCGCGCTGTTGTTAACTCGTCTATAACCGCGTAAGAGGTTTCTACGCCAGTAAAGAAGAACGAATATTTGTGAGAATAGTAGTGAGAACTATCGATTTTGGATTAACCTGGCGACCTGACCTAAATTAACCGGCATCCGGCATTTCCTAAAGGGTTTTACAAAGTTCGTGGCAGACTAATAATACCTTGTTCAGTGTATAAAACTCCGGATCTCACAAATATTTAAACTTATTCGTAGAAGCGAAGGTTAAAGAAACTACCCTACTTCGTTTAAAAATAATATATTTAATCGCAATTTTTTTCGTATTCTGAACACACTTTCTACACCCAACAGTTACATGAAGAATAACATATTAATGCATGTAATATACAAATGATGATTACATGAGCAGTCAATTGCACTTACAGGCATTATTATAGAGTAGCTCGCCTAAAGCTTGCTAGTTACATATGTATGTATTATCACTGTAATTATGTTTGCTGCAGCGCCGACCGCCCCACCCAAAAGCGCTTTTAACAACCAACTCATTGCCTTAACCATATGTGCATAAGTAGTTAGACATATTTTGGGGCGAAACGGCTGCCCGCAATGGCGAAGTGCGGTTTCACGCAAAGTAACAGTAATTAGCGCCTGCAAGCATTCAAAAACTCAAGAAAAAACCAAAGCTCGAACGCAAATAAGTCGGCGCATGCAAGCAAAGCGCAGCGAAGCGAACGATAAATAGCAAATGAGGGAGCGCTTTAAGCATTACCAAAGCGCATGCGTGCCGTTGCCATTGATTTGCAGCCATATTAGACATGCAGTCAGCGCGGTGGGCAGCTACATAAGCTCATAAGTGCTTCTACGCATATTGAATGCTATTTGATTTATTACGTAGCTACAGGTATATAGTTGGATGTAAGTCAGCACGCAAGCGCTTAGCAGCCGCAATTCGCAAAGCAACTCAATGCAGGGCAGCGCAACGGAACGGTATGCAGCTCTGCTGTTGTTTTGATGGCAACTTTTGCAGCGTCTTCTTTTGCTTTCATAATCCATGCGCCAATGTGCGTGCCGTATATGCACAAACCAACAACAACAACACAAAAATTTGTGGTAAATAATCGCACACATCCATATGTCAGTATGTGTCTTCGTTGGGCCACGGCTCCACATTATCCTCAAGTGCTGTTGCATTAAATTGATTTTTTTCGGCTCGCTGCGCATCCGTCAGCATTTAGTTTGCGTCAGCACATATCGCTTTAATGCAGCGCCACAGAGGGCCGACAAGCGCCAGCATCCATCCAATTTCACTTGGTCATAGTGGCTCCCAAGCGCCGTTACCTAGTTAAGAGCCCCCCGTCGGTCACAAATCAGTGCATCTCCGCTCATTTCTGCTTGATTTTACACAACTCACTGGCATTAAATTGAAAATGGAAAGTAATTGCGTGTCATTCATTATTGCGTGCCACTGCTACATACATTTGTATGTATATGTATATATTTATATAGTACAAATATGGCTTGTGAGTATAGATAACAGGTGTGTCTTTGTGTTTTCATGTTTTCGGTTGCTGCTTTTATTAAGACTTTGCGCGGGTGGCGATTTAATCGCTTTACTACAATATAGGGTTGCCACATCCTGGAATATTTTACATTTTCTAAATAAATTTGAAAATTTTCCATTATAGCCTAAGGGTAGATAATTTTTGAAGGGACAGAAAATGACATTATTGCATAATTTGACAAAAAAAATTATGAAAAGTGTCGAACATACTATATATGATGAGTAATAGAAAAATATTTGTTATTAAATAAATATTTAATTATTTATCAATATTTATTTCATCCCCTTCAAAGTAATTCCCACCAGTTGTAATACACTTGTGCCAACGATTTTTCCATTCCTCGACCACAGTCCTCATAAGAACTTCTTGGCATGGTTCCACAGAGCGACAATTTCAGTTTGAGGAACAAAACAAAATCACAAGGAGCCAAATCTGTTGAATACGGTGGTTGATCGATGATATTCATTGCGTTTTTGGCTTTAAATTCGGTCACAATCGTGACTCGATGCGATGGTGCATTATCACTGTTTAAAATCCATGAATTCTTTTTTCATAATTCCGGCCGTTTTCGATGGATGTTCTCACGCAAATGTCTTAATACAGTCAAATAGAACTCCTCATTGACCGTCTGTCCCTCCGAAATAAATTCATGATACACCAAACCACGAATATTGAAAAAAGCAATGCGCATCAACTTGATTTTTGAGCGCCTTTGGCGTGGTTTTTTGCTTTCGGCCCTTTTTTTCCCTCCATTCCGATGATTGTAGACCTATTGGCATGTCAAGCTCATAAATCAATGTCTCATCGGCATTTATAGTGCTCTCCAGGAATGTGTGAATGGAATTCGCACGATCAAGCACGTCCAAAGAGACCTGTTTATGATATTCCTTTTGAGAGAAATTTAGCTTTATTGGGACGAGTCGAGCAAGAACGCGTTTCATACCTAAAATATCCACCAAAATCAACCATTCAAACAGACTCGCGAGAGATGTCGAGCTGGCAAGAGAATCTCTCTAACAAACTCTCTTTCAAGCACACTATCCTTCACTTTTTTAATATTATCATCAGTTGAAGAGATCGAAGGTCGTCCAGAACCAGGCATGTCTTCAAAGAACTCTCGATCATCTTTAAAGACTTGGTTCCACTCGCAGGCACTCGTAGGCTTTTGTTTTTTTGAGAGACCGCGGTCATATTTGACATGGTAATATTTGACATGGTAACCAACTTAGAAAAATACTTTTGTTTCAAAAATCATTTACCCGGGAAATTTAATTACAATTTCCGGGTGCTTTTTGGTCCCAATGTCTAATGATTATTTTGTGAAAAAAAAATAAATTGAAAATTAATTATTAAACTTTTTTTTTGGCTATTCTTTCATAATTGTTACGGTCCCCGCATTCTTGAATCCAAAAAAATCAAAGTGGTATGGAAACCATTGGAAAGGAAAGGTAAAGCAATAAAAATTGAAAGGAAAATAATTTACGGGCGATTTGGTGTGAGTGGCAGGAGTTATTGTGTTTTTGGGAATTTAAAACGGTTTATTTCGAATAGAAGGTGATGTCTTCTCTGCAAAACTAAATACCAAAATCGCCGTCTACCAGACCGCTGTAGTGTCTTCCAAGCGGAGATCACAGCAATTAAAAAAATCTTCTTGTTTTGACAAGGAGTGTGCCCACGACAAGGAATACATTTATTAATACAGATAGCAAGGCGCCTTTGCCTTCACTAAAGTCGCTTACGCTTTCGTCTAAGTTAGTGAAAGAACGCCTATAATCTAACATCCCATTTCACGATAAATCTGCAATGAGTTCCAGCACATAAAGACATTCCATGGAACCGTAAAGCAGATACAGTAACCTGAACTGGTACACCCCAGAATTAGACTCCGGAAAACATGGAATTTATATCCCTTTGGTTAATCGCAGATATATTTAATCGACAAATGTGTTATAATATATAGCTGAGTCTCGGTGAAATCAATCCCTGACTTACTCAACAAGCAGAAAAATGTGGCGTAAATAGAATATACATAAACCGCACATGCCAACTATTAAAATAAAAAAAAGTGGTATAAAAACTTTAGTAGGAGTACTAACAGGTCTCTGACTAATAGGCAGATTTGCCAGTGGACTAAAATGCTATATAAGAACTATTGTAGAAGCTGTCCGAAGCTAGAAAATGTGGAAACTATGAAGCATCATTTATCCGAATGAAAAGATCTATATGGGAAAAGAATCGCAACTATCGGTCGTGGGTTTCTTGGCGATGTATCGGTGGTTGCACAGTTAATACTTTTCTTCCTGTTGAAGCACAGGGTGGTATAGAGAGCAGTCAATAGAATGTGGGAGTTTTAGTCTCGGTGGTATTAAAAAAGGTTTCCTAAAGGTCTAGGTGCATCGTTAGATAGTTGTTGTTGTTGTTGTAGCGGCAGAAATAGTTAGATAGTCACTCTACCTGCCTACATACCTAATGTTATTGCTAATGTTTAGTTGGAAAGTAAACACTTCCGATCTCCACAATTCTCATTGGTCCGATTATTTCAGTACTTCTTAACCTATGTTGATTAATTATTTTTAAGGACTCAATTTATGGTTTGAAAAATTGTTCATCGTCGACCAAATTTTATTTAATTCAATAGCGGTGTTGAAATACTTTTTCCTCCTTATCGATTTCACGATATTTGAACTACATATGTACATATGTAATAGTTATGGCTATAGCAAGTACACAGGTATTGAATAGTACTGCCTTTGAAAGCTGGGTTTCAATAAAATAAAAGAAAACTCTGAATAAGATAAGCAGTAAATATTTTTGAACTAAAGTGGAGATGCTTTTTCCTTCACTTTGGCAATCCTATTAATATTCCATAAACTACATATGCACATATATATGTACTATACGCCATTCAATACAAGCTTTATTAAAAAATATCTGTTCAGCTATTTGCTTAACACTTTCTTCAATTTTCATCTCTCCTTTCGCACTTCATTCCTTCAACTGCTACAATAATTACTGCTCGTTGACTTGTGTACGCCATTTATGCATTGAATATATTACCATTTTCTAACATTTGTTTTTGTTTTTTCATAAAAGTTGTAACGAACTGCATTGATTAATCACTCGACACCACTAACTGCAACATCACTTTGCCTTCTCCTCCGCCTGTATAAGCAACTAAATGTATGTATACAAGTATATACATTGCACGATTATAATATCAAAGTTACCAGAGCCGAGGTTCAGTAATTTTCTGTTTCTATAAATATGAGTACATTTTTTTATGAATTTTTTGAAAATTCATCTAAACACAGACACACATACATATATAGCTAAGTGCCTACCTACATCTTCATAATAAGCTAAGATTTGCCGTTGCATGTGGCAAGTTCCACATGAACCTACGTGCTTTCTTCGACGAGTGTGGTTATGCGTTATCTGCTTCATAGACGTGCTTAATGCAACCTTTCAGCAATATTACTGATTTATTTACTCAGTTAACGACAGACTCATCATTACAACCTAGCCCGATGGGCGCTGAAATCTTTGCACATATATTAACTCTTCGACTAATAACGATTAAGAAATTATAAATTTTTGTTGCATTGACTATTGTATGAAGTATGAATGAGCAGTATCTCTCTCTGTATGAATCCATCTTCTTTGTTCCCTGCATAATCGAATTTCAAAAGAGTCAATTGATATGGTGGAATTAAATTTTTGATGTTGCACCCTGTATTAACTATTAAACTAAATCTATTGCAGATTCCAAGAGAAGCCAGTCCTTCTCCACCTGGTCTTTCCAATGGAGTGGAAGTCTTTCTCTTTCTCTGCTTCCCCAGGGGGGACTGCGTCGAATACTTTCAGAGCTGGAGTGCTTTCGTCCATTCGGACGTCATGAACTAGTCATCGTAGCCGCTGTCGCTTAGTTCGCTGAACTATGTCAATGTCATCGTATATCTCGTACAGTTCATCGTTTCATCGACTGCGGTAACGTAACCCCTACTCATCAGATGTTGTCATCGTCCATACCTCTGTACCATATAGCGGGACGGAGATTATGAGTGACTTGTAGAGTTTGGTCTCGGTTTGTCGAGAGAGGACTTTACTTCTCAATTTCCTTCTCAGTCCGAAGTAGCACCTGTTGGCAAGAGATATTGGCGTTGGATTTCGTGACTAACGTTGTTGTTGGTGTTAATGCTGGCTCCAAAATAGACGAATATATCATGCGCTTCGCTTCCATCTCCAATCTGGAGAAAGCAAAACTAACGGCGCGGTTGTTAAGGCCAATGATATCAACATTATTAGCATCTGTTCACTCTTATAGAAGATGGTACTTTGTCTGTTTAGTTCTGCAGCTCGAATTATTTTCTCCAGAAGTAGGTTGAAGAAATCACATGAAAGGGAGTCGACTTGTCTGAAACCTCGTTTGGTATCGAACGATTTGGAGAGGTCCTTCCCGACCCTGACGGAACGGACACAACCATATTTGTTTTGCGTGGATACCAAATTCAGACTTTGCGTCATAAAAGCAGTTCCTTTTAGTGCTGTCGAAGCCAGCTTTGAAATCAACGAAGAGGTAGTGCGTGTCGGTTCTCTTTTCACGGGTCTTTTCCAAGATTTGACTCATGGTGAATGTCTAGTCAGTTGTTAATTTGTCGGGTCTAAAGTCACACTGATAAGGGGTTCTACAAGAGTATGCTCCGGGTCTTGAAACCTTCTGTTAGTCGCCGCATTTTTTTCGTACAACTTTCGAGCATTACCCCTGTCGCCAGCTTGTCAAGCTCTTCATACTCACGCATTTCGGCTCTCTCTCTCTCTCTCTTTCTGTCTACAAATGCGTTTAGCTTTCCTTTTCAACTCTCGGTATCAGTTGTTGACGAGGGCTCTCAGAGAGCAGGAATGCATGTCGAGTCGAAAATCGCTCGGCTGTCTGTTGTGATTGCAAGTTCTCCACGTCGAATCTTTCTTGTGTTTGTTGACGTGCGTTTTTTGCTGCACGAGAGGCGGGTGTGTATGTTGGCTGCAACAAAATAGTAGTCCGAGGCGATGTTAAGACCTCGCTCTGATTGGTGGCATTTCGATTCGGAGACAGCCAGGTAGCTTGATGAATTTTCTTATGCTGGAATCTAGTACTACAGATAACCATATTTCGAGGCCCGGCGAAGCCGATCTGCCCATTTAGTAATGTTTCTTTGTGGAGGCTGAATTTACCGACCGTTGTGCCAAATAAACCTTCTTTGCTCACCCTAGCGTTAAAGTCGCTAAGCACGATTTTGACATCGTGTAGGGGGCAGATTTCATAGGTGCGCTCCAAGCGCTCATAGAAGATATTTTTGGCGAGATCATCCTTTTCTTCCGTCGAGGTGTAGGCGCAAATCAGCGATATGTTTAAGAAGTTCGCTTTGATGTGGAATGTAGCTAGACGTTCATTCTCCGGAGTGAATGATAGTACTCGGCGACGGAGTCTCTCTCCCACCACGAATCCCACACCGAATTTGCGCTCCTTTATATGACCACTGCAGTACTTGTCCCGTCCATTTCATTTCTTGGATGGCGGTGATGTCAGCCTTTATTTTTACGAGGATATCAACCAGCTTGGCAGCGGCGCCTTCCCAATTAAGGGACCGCACATTCCAAGTGCATGCCCTTAAATCGTAATCCTTAATACGTTTGCAGTTGTCGTCATTAAAAGGGGAGTCCCATTCAAGGCTATTTTTTTCTTTTCATTGGGGGAGTTTTTATACGTGGCGGGTCCCAAACCCAGCGCGCAACCCTGAGGAGGAATGTTTCAGAAGATACTTTGTTTAAAATTAGACTCCTTGAGCTTCTTGAGTCATATGTAAAATAATCGTTTTTGTCCACTCCCAAGGGAATGGCGCTCAGAGAACTTTTCTCACTTGCGTACTTCTGAATATAACTCCAACCTCGACATACGAAATACTAACATTAAAAAATTTGGAAGAAACTTTTATAGGTTTGAAAATTCATTCTCCAAATCATTTCTAAATGTATTAAATCTAATGTTCACATCTTCAACTCAGCAATTTCTTAATCTCTCCCTTTGTTTCATATACTTTATGATTTACTCTTAACTTTCGATAAAGCTTTTAACACGCGAGTTTTCCTAAATAAAAGTTAAGCGTGTTATATTGTGCGGAAGAATAGATAGACTCTAGACTTTAAATACTCACGAATGCACCAGACTGACCATATTCATCCATAGCTGCTAAATAAGATTCTTAACCAAACTTGAATTAAACCGTTGTAAGAGAACTTGAAGCTTATACAAATGTGGAAAAGATTGGTTTTTGTGCAAGATGTTTGTTTAGAAGATATAGAAACGCTGAAACATAAATATAGTATTTTACTCGTGTATTCACATTTTTAAATTGAGTTGTAAATTGATTATTAAAATTTCTTTCGAACTTTCTATCCCTGAACTCATAATTTTCTTCAACGCACGAATGATTACAAAAAATGCGGTCACTGCCATAAATTTGTAAAAATCAACTCCCAAATGGAGGCAAATATATATTTGCACAGAAAATATTATCCATAAAGCTTTTTAATATTAGTATTAAGCAGCTGTCAAGGGAAAAATGTAAATTGTAAAAGAAACTTGGAAAAACAACATGAAAGTGTTGGATAAGTCATTGAAGCGCGGTCGACAAGCAATCATCACGGTTAGCTGTTGTGGTGGCGCTGTGTGATAGAAGGTATGCAAATATATAAATATGGTCCTAACTCAATACTTCAATATACCATTAAATGTACTTATGCCCATCCATATATAGCGGCTGTCTCAATTAGATCAGCTCGATCGGTATAAATTATAAACGAAACTTTCACACTTAGTTGTTCGACGATCTTTGTCCGATCACTTATTTTAATTTTTCATAAATAATGCACAATTTTAGAGCGACCGAAATTATGTCAAACGTCTTAGAAATTACTGAAAATGAAATTTAGAAATTAGTTCTATAAGAGCGTAGCGTACCAAGATGATTTCATTTTTCATGCAGCGTCCATTATACACCAATAGAGATGATGTAATTTTGAAATCTCTTGGCGACCATGTTTTTTAACGGAATTTTGTCAGCGTAATCAGTAAAGTTTGTCATTTCATCATGTGACATTACACGTTGATGGAACGCTAGGAAATTGTTCAAGATTATTAAGCAAATTCACATGCTCCGGAAAATTCCCAAATTTACGTTCATCGGAAGGTCACCTTCTCAGATGGTACTCATTTCCGGTTTAATGGCTTCGTCAACAAGTAGAATTCTCACTAGTGGGCTGACTCAAATCCTCGTGTGTGCATCCCATAAAATTGACCATTTGATACGGATTGTGGTATGGCGGCATTATAGGGCCTTATTTCTTTCGAAATGAGGTAGGATGTACCGTTACCACTAGTGACGAGCGTTACAACACGATTTTGTCCGAATTTTTTTGTCGGAATTTGATTAAATCGACGCGGATCATCTTTATTTTGAAAAAGACGGTCCACCGCCTCAAGTTTCCTGTCTAAACATGGACACACTGCTGGCAAAGCTTGGCGACTCCAAGGGTATATGAAATCAAAGATTTACTCCAATCAACCAGCCACACTCGAGGAGCTCAAAGACAATATTCAACGCCCTATAGACGAAATGCTTCACCAGGTCATCGAAAATTGGCGTAAGCGGGTGGAGATATGCATACGGAGTCGTGATGGCCATTTGGCCGACTTATTGTTGAAATCATGTTAGATGCGCAACTAACTTCCCGCTGTTTGTCAATAGAAAGCTCCAGCGGTCGATTTTGATATATCCAAAACATGATAAACTTGACCTAGACATTTGAAAAAGAAACTACGTTTCTACATTAGTGACTTTGTGAATGTGTCACATACTTTTGGTGGTGCCAATATGTTCGATTTTTTGCCTAATAATCGTAATTTGAGGAAAGTGTTGATTTTTGGTTTTTCGGTCAAAGAAATAGGCGGCTGAAGCACATCGGAACCACCAAAAAGTTTACGGAGGTGATTAGTTCGTCGCTTCAAAGACGAGCACTTCGATATTAACGACCAAAAATCTTCTAAGACGGTGAATTAAAGACGTTGCTCGAAGAGGATTCGTGTAAAATGCAAGACGAGCTTGCTTCAGCATTGGGAGTCGCCCGCCGACAATTTAAAGTGACTACATGCCCTAAGAATGATTCAGAAACTAGAAACTTGGGTTCCGTATGACCTCAATACAAGGAGAGGCACGAAAAATTGATTCTGCTGCATGACAACGCTTTGCCTCATGTTGCCAAAATCGTTAAGACCTACCTGGAAATACTTAAATGGGAAGTCCCACCCCAACCGCTATATTCCCCAGATTCCATACATATTGCATAATTCGATTAATATTTCTACATGTCAGAAGCAGTTCCATTCCAGAGACCACAACAAAAAAATTCTTTGATTCTTGGATAGCATCACAATATTTGTAGTTGGTATTCGAGCTTTGCCAAAAAGATGGCAAAAAATTATGACTAGCGATGATCACTACTTCAAAAAATTCATTTAGTACAATTTTCTTACAATAAAATACCATTTTCAAAAATCATTGAGAACTTAGTTGCGGATCTAATATTTGGAGAAAATTTTCTGGCTCTAAAACGATAGCAATATAAGCAAAGAATGTTATATGAAAACGAGTCTCCAAGTTTTTTAGCAAGTTCTATATACTTGTGAATGGAAAATCTTAAAAAATTTATTCATAATAATTTGACTACAGCTTTATCCAGCGGTACAAATTTTAAGGCAAATGCTCTGTAAAATACATGCATATATAATTGTAAATCTGTAAACAATTTACCCGACACTAGGCTGTCCAATTAAACCCTAATGAACAATCATTGAAGGGCTCCAATTAAGACCTCTTTATATATACCTATATAGCAAATTCTAAGTACTTATTGTCTAAGTACCGAGTTGGCATTGAAGCGTGGATAAAATACTTAGCTGAACGCCGATAGCGTGTCGTAGCGGTTAGAAAGGTTTGCTGCACATGATTACAACCAATAATGATTAAAGCCAAGCCGAGTTAAACAGGTGATGAAGATGGGTGTGTTCGAATGTTCTCGTGTTAGCTGCTGTAATGTTGACTGAAATGCAAGAAGCGATGTTGGGTGAGACCTTCAGAAGTTCTCACATGAAATAGAAATAGACTGAGAGGTAAAAAAAAAAGTTATTAAGGTGAGCCAAAACTAATCAATCGAATTTATAGTTTAAAATATATAAGTACAGAGACAAAAATATATCAGGAAGGAAAAAATTTAAATTAATTTAAAAAGATGTTGATGAGCATTTAACTATAATATACTTGCATTACTACTATGAGTAAAAAATAGTAAAACTTTGTTCATAATTTTAAAATTCTTAATTTCTTCTTCGAAATCTATGTCGTCTCCCTCAAAGTAATCCCAATATATTATACTTTTGCCAACGTTTTCTCCAATCCTCGAAACAGTTGTCAAAGTCAATTTCCGGAATAGACTTAAAGGTTCTGCGAAAGATTTATGGTCCTTGCGCGTTGACCACGGCGAATATCGCATTCGATGGAACGATGAGCTGTATGAGATATGCGATGACATTGACATAGTTCAGCGAATTAAATGACAGCAGCTACGCTGGCTAGGTCATGTTGTCCGAATGGCGCCACGTAGCGAAAATAAGAAACGACTGGGGCGCTGTTGTAAACTCGCCTATAATCGCGTTAGCGGTGTCTACGCCAGTAAAGAAGAAGGCGCACTGTTGCCATGCCGTTCGGTCGATTGATCGTCTTTCTTTGAAGATGAATCTGGGAGCGCTTGTTTGGGCTCCCGTTCATAGCGAGAGGTTACTCTTACCTGAAGTCGGTATTCCGTTGTCCTCTTGCGTGCTACCGCTGGAACTAAGGACCTCTTGTGAGCTCTTTAAGCTCTGATCAACAACCACAATTGGTGTGACTGCGGGATTCTTCTAATTCGGAGTGAACCGTAAGAGCTCTTCTGAACTATTTCCGTTTGGAGGGAAGTGAGTTAGCTTTAAACTCTATTGCCCAGCTTTTACCACACTGAGATTGGAATATCTCGGTGGACGCACCGTTACTAACAGCCTATATCAGTCCCAACCACTTCGCTAGGTTCGTCGACGATGTGTCTAGCGAGATATTCCAATCACAGTCAACTTAGTGGCACATTTTGTTCGAAAGATATGTATTTGTGATTTTATCACACCGGACTTTTTAAATATTAAAATGTACGAAGATTTTGAAAACAGATTATTACATACATGGACAACTTTGAATGCTCACCGACTCCGTTTAAAATCAAGCTAAAAATAATTTTTTCTATGTAAGTTCATTTTAACCAACAAATGCCGTAGGTTAGTTTTTGACTAACCCTAATATACATACAAATGTATTGCCACCTTTCGAGCACCAACAAATATATTTGTTTACTATTTTTATTAGCTTACATTATCACTTCATTGCTGCTGCTCGAATTTGGCGGGCAAATTAGGTCGCTTGGTCATAAGCCAAAAACAAAAAAAAATGGAAAATCAAAACGAAACTTGTTATGGAAGATTTATGGCTTGACACATTTCCTGGCAATTCGCTGGGAAATGCGTGTGTGTGTGTGTATGCATGTATATATGTGGAGCCACATGCTGTGCAGTCGGACAACAATAACATAATACCTTTTCGTAATAGCATTTCCCGTTGGCAGTTGTTCGCGTGGCGACAACACAAAGCATGAAGAAGACGCCGACAAATCGCCAACAAACGCCAAAGTGTTTAAGCCAGCCGGTTTTTCACTTTGCTTTCGAAAGCAAATAAAATGCCAGTTTATTGTTGCAATTGCAATGTCAGTGGCACATCAATCGCCAAGCGTGGACGCGTTGGCACTAACAAATTGCCGATTAGACAGACACGGACAGACAGTTGGTGGGTTCGTTGGTGAACCTGTTTAATTTTTTTCACTATTTTGTTTAACTTTTAACACACAAATATTATTAGTTTTTATATAGAGTGCGACACAAGACGGTGCCCCGCAAAGACATGTCTGGGAGTTAAGCCGCTGCTCGCTGTGGGTCCACTTTAACAGCTTTTGCAATAAGTAATAACAATAATAAAATTAATGGTAATGTTATTAAAATGAAAATGGCAACAACAACAACCAGCAGCATCACCAGTGGAAACTCGTCGCGGCAGGTTGTCTTAAATCAGCCCAATCAAGGTAAACTTGTTTTCTCCACCACAACCTTTGGCGGATTGCAACGCTGAGCTGCAATTTTTTTTTTGTTTTCACTATGCATTTCTTATATATTTTTCGCCACAGCGATGTTGTTGTTGTAACTATTGTTGCATACACTGCGTTGGCCAGGCGCTTTTATATAATTCCGTTGCCTTACAATTGCAAAATTTCTTGCTGCAATATTTTCTAATTCAAGAAATGCTAATGGTGCATTCAATTGTTGCACAGAATCGGCCAGCCAACTTGTGTATTGCTGTCAGTCCAGTCTGGTTGCCATAATAATTTGCATTTTGCCACAATTTACATATATAACGATATAGCCATATTACATATGTATATACGTATGTATATGGTAGTAGTACATAGTGGATGTGCCTACGATGCTTCTGTACACGTATGTTTGACGATGCTACTGTTTGCTATTGCGCATGCGCTTATGCAATTGGATTGCGCTGGTGTTGTCAGCAGCCGCAGCATCAACAACAGCAGGTAACCGGAAGACCATTGGTCGTTACTCTGTCATCATCAAGTGCACTGCAATATATGTACATATGTATATATGTATGTATTAAGAATACCGGTATTTGTAATTACAACTTTAACATCGAAGCAAATAATAGATAATAATAATAAAAACCGCAGTTAAGGGAGAATATTTTTAAATTTTATTGATTAAGGAGAAGCCTGCTTTAGATGCTTCAAAAAATCCATTTTTTTGAGGATTTTTTTTGGGAAGGAAAGAAATATTTGATTAAAGATTTGGAAAGGATTTGAACAATATTTGGTCATAAGGTGCTCTTCTTGATACTGGAAAATGAAAGAATTAAGTGGAATTTAATTTAGTCCGATTTTACTAATTTTCGCAACATAACATATAAAGAGAATGCCAAGTACCAAATTTTGTCGAAATCGGTTGGTCTAGTCCCGAGATATGGGATTTCACCGAAAAGTGGGCGGTGCCATGTTATCATCAAACGTTCACATCGGCTCCCATAAAGCCCTCTCACATCATCTCGAAGGTAAAAGAGGTAAAGTGCGGTTCCACGCCGGTAACTTTTTTTCTATAAGTTTGTAGTACTGTTAGTGATATCTATGCTAAATTTCACGTTTTGTGAGACTCTAAAAGTAAATTCCTCGATTTTTACTATGTCTGAATGTACTGAACAAAGAAGTGCGAATAAATTTTGTTTGCGGAATGAAATTTCGCCTACAGAAACGTTGAGGAGGTTGAAAAAAACGTAATGAAATGCATCATAACTAGATATGAGACTTGGATCTACGCCTACGATCCCGAAATAACCGATAAATCGAGCGAATATCGTGCTAAAGGCGAGCCGAAACTGAAAAAACACGTCAAAGTTTTTTCATCCTTTAGAAGAGTTGCAGTAATTTCTGACGAAGCAACTGCTATCCCTATCCAGGGACCGGGTGAAAATGACACCATGGAAAAGCCACCCGGCGGAAGACCTGTGACGACGAATACCGATCAAATCATGGAAAACATCGTGTTAGACCGGCATGTGGCATCTCGTGACATCGCCCAGAAGATGGAAGTTAGTCACCAAACCATTTTAAACCATCTGCAGAAGGCTGGATACACAAAAAAACTTGATGTTTGGACCAAATTAACGCCTGTGATATGCTGCTGAAACGGAACGAACTCGACCCATTTTTGAAGCGAAAAATGGATAACATACGACAATATCAAGCGAAAACGGTCGTGGTCGAAGGCCGGTGAATCGTCCCAAACAGTGGCCAAGCCGGGATTGACGGCCAGGAAGGTTTGTGTTTGGGGGGTTTGGAAGAGCTGCTCGCATATGGCGAGAGGCTTAATTCTACCCGCTACTGCAAACAACTGACCGCTTGAAACTGGCGATAGATCGGAAGCGTCCAGAATTGCCCAACAGGAAGGGTGTAGTGTTCCACCAAGACAACGCCAGACCACACACTTCGTTGATGACTCGTTAGAAACTACGGGAGCTCGGATGGAAGGTTTTATCGCATCCACCATATAGCCCGGACATAGCGGGAAGTGATTACCGCCTGTTCCTGTTCATGGCGAACGACCTTGTTGGTGTGAAGTTGAACTAAAAAAGAGGCTTGTGAAAAGTGGCTGTCCGAGTTCTTCGCAAATAAGGAGGGGGGTTTCTGCGAGGGGGGTATAATGAAGTTTCCGTCAAGATGGAAATAGATTATCGAACGAAACGGCGCATACTTGAACTAAATCCGATCACAGTAACACTTTTTATAAAGCATTGAGATATTTGACAACCTAATATAAGATTATTATTTATTAAAATTAAACGTTTTTTGCTAAAGCAAATGCGCCGCCCATCTCTTCTCCACTTTTTATCACATTTCCACTAATTTCACATAAATAAAATGTTGTTTGCATTAATAAAGCGGCAAGCACAATTTGTTTGCGCATTTTCCTACGCATTTGAGAAAATACCCACAGAATTAATGACGTGGAGATAAAAATAGTTAATTGCCATGTCACCAACGCTGCGATTACCTGTGAAATAATAGCAAGGCAAGAAGCAAAATGCAGAAAACAATGACAACAACTAACGCAATCGCATTTTGCCAAGCTGTGCCTCGTAATGCCCAACTGGGCATGTGAAACGCGTGGCAAGGTAAATGACATGACTCCAACAAAAACACACGCGAGTCTATATATAATATAAAACAAACACACACACACCGACAAACATAGGTCCGAAGTCGGCCATATGTTAAATGCATTGTTCGAGGCAACAACAAGAGCAAAAATCGCATTACCGAAAATGTGCGCATTCACGCAGTAAATCAATAAAGTGGCGTGAATTACAAAACCCAACCTCAACGCAGCGCCAGCATCGCCAACAACACCAACATATCGCACAACAGGTGAAATGAGCCACGCCAAACAATCGGAAAGATTCGGAAAAAAGTGTACAAGGAAAACCAAAAAAAGGTCGACGGCGAATGCAAATACTTCACTTGTGTTTGTCGCTGAGAAAAATGTCGACGGGCAGCGAAACGGCGTCAAACAAAAGACTTAAGCAACGAACTTGCTGGGGAATTCGCATGCGAATCGAACAAAGTGTACACCAAAGCGCGCTCTGCAATGTGCGTGCGTGTGTGCCTTTGTAACGCATAGAAAGTTACTACATGAAAAAGAAGACGCACAACAACAAATAATAAACAATGAAAATAAAAAGTGCGATGGCGTAGAGAAAGAGCTGCTTTTCATTGCAGCCTCTTGTCGCGGTCGCCACTCATTCATAATTTCACAACCGGCCGTGGCTTTGTGTGTGTGCTGTTGTGCACACCCGTTTATTAGTAGCCACATTAAAGTGAGTATTTTTAGTACACCGAAATTTGTGTTTACTTTTATTTTAGCTGGCGCGTTTAGTACACTTCGCGCCAGGAGATCACAGCAGTGGCAACGAGCGCAGCACCTTCCACAGCACAGAGTCAAGCGGAGTATTGCTCCCAGCGTTGATAAACTAGTTCTTAGAGCAACAGCGCTTACAGTGGGGTATTGTAAATATATATATATACATATATTTTTGAAAATAAGTTGTGTTTTGAAAATATAAAACACTTTCAGGAGCTGCAAATATTTTTCCGAATTTTTACAAAATCACCCCAAAGTTCGAAATTCGGTTGAACCCATAAAAAAAATTTAACTTTGACTGCACCAAAGCTATAATACAACGAGAGTTTCTTGCGACTTAAAGGCTATAAATTGTATAGGATTGTTTTGGACAATAGTCTACGCCGAGTTTTGCGAAGGTATCTTGTCAAATAAAAGAGTTTTCCTTACGAAAACATGATTTTTAACGATCAGTTTTAAGGCAGCTATATGTTTTAGCAGTCCGATTCGAACAATATAGTTAGACATTGTATCTTCAGCCTTTAGACAATATTCTATGCTAACTTTTTTTAAGACATCTTTTTAAATGGAAAGTTTTCCACACAATAACAAGGTTTTGATCGGTCAGTTTGTATCGTAGTCATATGCTATATTGATCCAGTAACGACATTTGTTTTTAGCAATAAAATAAAATAGAGGGACTAGTTCGCGTATACAAACGCGAACATGTCTAAATCGCTCGTAAATCGCTGATTATTTATAAACATAATTAATAAGATTATGAGCTAATTTACAATTAAAAAAAAAAGCTTATCATTCTTTTTTGTATCTTCAGATGGATACATGTTTCTGGATTTCGCTCTCAAAGTTTTTGTTGAAATCAGTTTAATTACAAAAGGTAAAAGACGGCGGAGGACATCGATTCCCACTTAGGAATTAGCACCCACTATGGTGGCAAAACTTTACTTTGAAACAAAGTTTGAATTACTTTTAAGTTTGAATTCGCTTCACTACCTCAGATTTGAATACCATACGTGCAGATCAGCCTAAGTATAAAATAGCAACTTATTTAACAGTCTGAGGTTGGATCTTGGCCTATGCAGGCAGTGCAGCTGCGCCAAGTTTAATTTTAGCTAAGTTCCTTTTATTTTTACGTGATATTTCTAAGTACGCCTCTCCCAAATATATTGCGCATGTGTTTGTTGGTACCAACAGACCATATAAAGCCTTCTGAGCACAATGTTTGGGCTTGGGATTATATACCACTTGTACGAACTTTTCGGTATTGATACCAATGTTCCATTTGCTAGGCCACAGTTCTAAAGCATTCAGTTGCGACTTCAGTTTTCTGGAAGCAGTATTAGAGTTGCCACTTGATGCTAGCAGTGCAGTATCATCAGCATAGGTTGCCATCATTGTGGCGTCAAAGTTGACCACTGGAAGGTCAGATGTATAAAGAATGTATGTACAGGGGCGAGTACACTGTCTTGGAGCACGCCAACAGGAACATGTCTTAAATTAAACTAAACACCAGATCATCTAACGTAGAACGTCTAATTATTCAAGTAAGACTTTAGCAGCAAATAACAAGGCATTGATAGTTTTTTCTTTAATTTGAATAAAAGGCCTAGATGCCAGGCTTTGTCAAATACTTGGCGAACATCAAGGAACATAGCAGAGCAGTATTTATTATTTTCCATAGCATGAGTTATAAAGTGTTCTATCCTATTACATTGTTCAATTGTGCCATGAAATTTTCTGAAGCCAAACTGATGATTCGGAATAAACTCTTTGTCTTCAAACACTGGCAAAAGCCTACGTAAAAATACTTTATTTACATTTGAAGCTTCTCAGTTATAAAAATTTTTATCGACTATCTAAAAACGGGAACATTTGAAAAACGAAACAACGAACAAATTTTGTCATTTGAAGTACATATAACTGAGCTTTGAACCCTTCCACCAACTGTGTTCTCCTAATCTGGCTCTCAGTGACATATTTCTGTTTTCAAAGCTCAAATGAACCTTTGCTGTAAAGAAATTGAGCGACAAGAAGAAAATAACAACCCGAGTAAAATTTACATTCATATCAAAAATTATGTATCGACAAGTTCAAAATTTTTCTATAACCGATGTGCAGATCCCAATGGCAACTATGTAGAATAATAAAATTAAGTTTTCTATTATTTAAACAAGCACTTGATGTAAATAAGTGGAAGTTTTCAGCTTCACTTGATTTTTGTAGCGGTCACTACGGCTTTGAAAATATCTTCTTTATGGGAAAGATAAAGTTTGAGAGAGCTGTAGTAGTTTATGATACTTTAATACACGTCTAGGGGTTTCTCATAGTCTAATAAAGTTATAAGTTATAAGTATACTCTAGCATCACGCACGTCATTGCAACTCTTGAAATTTATACAATTGAGAACTTCGCTATCACCTTTGATGCCATATTTTATGAGTTAAAAAGCTGAAATGAGTTCAACGAACAACTATCATGGATATTTATGGCGCCGTATGCATTACAATAACAACGACACGCAAAGAAATTTTATATTCAGCACCCTAAGCCCTATGTGGCAGTCATATTGCAGCAAAGGTTGCCGTCAGACTGGAAATCTGGTAGTATTTGTGTAGCCGAACCAACTATTGACTTGGTAGAGAAGGGTTACGACCTGAGCTTGTCATGGATGCATAACCTTAGAGGAATATTGTTGGAGCAGTTTTTTGTTTATTGAAGCTCTCCCTTAAGCTGCTGACTCAGTGACCAGCAGAGCTAACTGCCATTATTATCATATTGGGAAACTTTAAAGATGAATGGTACTTTTGTCTACCGCAAAAAAAATTCAATGGGTTCAATACATTTGATCGGTGTATGAGAATTTTAAGTGTATTTTTACTAACTTTTTTTTACCACAAAGAAGCAACTTTCTCATTGCAGGGTGTGTCTTAATACCTAATCTGATTTGCTTTAAACGAAATATTAATTTTTTTTTTCAATATTGTGGAAGAACTATAAATGTGTAATGAAATGATAAATATCAGACCTAAAAACTATATTAAGATCTATGAATCTTGGCAGTTCTGTTAGTATAATATTTATATACTGGCCTGTGACTTATTTTCAGGTAGAGATTAAAAAAATGTGGTATGTTTCTAGTTGGATACGATAAAATAAAGTAGCAGGCGTATATTTTGCTTCTCCCACAGTTCTATGGACACTCTAAAGCACTTCTCAAATACAAATTGTTTCACCAACACAAAATTAGATTAGATTAGAAAAAGAAATTGTTTGCTTGAAATAAATGTTAAACTAAATTATATTCGTGAGCGCTCCACAGTGTTGCGCTGCCACCTGCCATGATATTTAGTTAACGAAGAGAAACGCAAACTCTAAAGCAACTTAGACTGAGTCTTGAAACCGCTACAGACTCTCACAACCACCAAAGCAGTGGCCAGAGTGGTTTACGTGTGCGCGACATGGCTGCAGCTGACTGGTTGTACTAAAGAAATACGAAAGAAACGCGCACTAGATGATGCCCCAACAGCGCTTGGATGTTGGCGAGCAATTCAGTACGCGAGTGACTTTCATAGTGTAAACGACGGCAACGGGTTCTTCGGCAGCAAGGCAAGTGCGATTTTTTGTTGTTGTATTGTGTTATCCAGTTACTGTGTTTGTTTTATTTTACATTGTTGCTACTCGACTCGACTTTGTTGCAAGCAACACGCTTACTTGCAGTATTCGTTATCACGGTGCTGTAGTTGTTGCAGTGATTTCACACACTAAAGTTTACTTGCTTGTCTGCATTTTTTCAACTTCGTCTCGCTTGCGGACAAGCGGCTTTCCTGTCGAAGAAGAATAAAATAAGAATAACACATATGTATATATATATGTGTGTGTGCTTGTAAAAGTGTGGAAAATAAAGATGCAGCGAAAATAGTACCAAGAAAACTAGAATTGAAAAACAAATTTACATAAAACACAACGGGTGCAAGAAGGGGACGAAAAACGGCAGTGGAAAGCATGAATAATTCTTGTGTAATTGAAGAAGCTCAAGAAAATAAGGCGGTTTATATGGTGTGCAAGTGTTAAAAGAAAACCACAATACAGCGTAAAGAACAGCCACAAATCCACAAGAAGAAGCACAAACACAAAAAATTAGTGATTATTTATAAACTGCAAAAGAAAGTCAAATAAAAGAAGAGGTAATTTAGAGCGAACATTCCAAAGCGCTAACCTTCTGGCGTTACAGCACCGTAACGGGGAAAAGAGAGTCTGCTTGTATGTTCAACATATAACGGTGTCTGGAAAGGCATAAATAACTTGCGTAAAATGCTAAATGTTCTTTCAAATTTTTATGTTTGAATGTACTGCTAGGGAAAAATAGTAAGACATTGTTCATACGAGTAATTTGAAAATTCTTAATTTATTTTTCAAAATCTATGTCATCCCCCTAAAAGTAATCCCCTTTGGCGCTAATAAGTGGAATAAGTGTCCAACGTTTTTTCTAATCCTCGAAGTTGTTAAAGGCAATTTCCGGAATAATCTTCAATAAGCGTAGCGATTCACGTTTCATACCTTCAATTGACTCAAAACCGTTTCACCGGAGGAGTCGTTTGAGTGTGATGCGTAACCAGTAGTCAAACGGAGCCAAATCAGGCGAATAATGTAGTTGCAATTCGATGTTGATAGAAAATGTGGCGAAAAGTTCACGAAGAATTAATGCAGTTTGCGACGGTGCATTATGGTGGTGCAAAAAACAAGAGTTGTCGGCCGTAAACCGGACGCAAATGACGCTTAACACTCAAGTAGTATTCCTTGTAGACAGTTTGATCGGTCGAAAGGTATTCGGAGAGCCCCACACCAACATAACCTTGAACTTGTGACCTGATTTGACGCGATTTTTTCAGCATCGGCTCAACTTTTGCATAACATTCGGATGATTATTTATATTTGATCGCCTGTTTCTAAGTTTCAGGCCTATGTCGTTTCGATACTCGAGGCCAGTGATAATATGTTTAATGACATCCTGGTGGTCAGAAACCATTGTTTCACAGACGTTAACGTGACGCTATGTTTCGAAAAAATTTACTGATTTTGGAACCAATCGTGCATTCACTTTTCTTAGGCCCAAATTATATTTCAAAATGGTTTTCACTAATCTTTCCGATATTCCAACGATGCCAGTAAGCTTTCTGACTGTTAATCGTCGATTCTCAAACACCAGTTCCTTTATTTCATTGAGGTGTTTATCATCAGTTGATCGTGGTTCGTCGTCAACGCGTTCTCTTTGAACCAATCAAAAACACTTGCTCGCGACAAACAATTATTACCGAAGGTCTTTTCCAACAATCTGAACGTTTCGTCATCAGAAATTTGGTTCCGCACACAAAATTTAATGAAACTTCTTTGTTAAATAATTTCACTCGTCTCAAAAATCGCCGAATGCACTTTATATATTTCAGAAAGACAAGCGTATACCAAACAATAATGATTATTTTAATGTTACGTTTGGCACAAATCGTAAGAACGTAGAGAAAAAATATTTTGACAAATGAGTTTTCGCGCGATATTTAAACTAAGAAGTCTTACTATTTTTGCCCACAGTAGTATGATGTATTTGTATGACAGATAAAACCCAATATAAAGCAATAAATATCGAAAGCAAATATTATTAAAAGACTTAAGACACGAACTTGAAAGGCTGTAATCAGCATTTATAGGTTATTGGCTAAGGTTTAAGTATATAGAAAGAAATTTTAGTTTAAAAAATTATAATTTCAAAGCGAAATAGTTAAAAAAAATTAGCGAAGGATCATTTGAGAATTTTTATAACTGAAAAGCAATGCTCTAAAAACCAAAAAAAATAACAAAAAATGTAACAATATAAAAAAGTAAA
The DNA here is from genome assembly GCF_023373825.1 of Bactrocera dorsalis. Taxonomy (NCBI): domain Eukaryota; kingdom Metazoa; phylum Arthropoda; class Insecta; order Diptera; family Tephritidae; genus Bactrocera; species Bactrocera dorsalis. The sequence goes on along the minus strand of NC_064304.1, from coordinate 37,831,643 downwards.
ATTTTTCGTTCAATTTTACAACTTTCTGTTAGAAATATTCAAAACCAGTTATTTAAACGATATAAAAATTCTTTTGCATATTCCTAAAATGTAAATAATACACATTTTCAATAATTTATCACAAAAATATGAAATTTCTGATACATTTTTTCTTTGTTTTAAAAATTAATTGCTTATTTCTGTAATGAGAAAACCTTCGGAAAAAAAAATAAAGAAGAAGTGTTAAGATTTTGAATACAATACTCTATGAATTAAAAATTTTTGAAAATGCTAAAATAGTATGAAAATTATTTTTGTTTAAAGAATGTGCGTGAAAAGTTATATTTTATTTTTCAAAGCATTCACTCTGTACCAATTTCAATTTTCAAAAATATACAAAAAATTTCAAACCCATAAAAAGTTTCACCATTAACTATTTTGTAGATGTCTCTATTTCAGATTCAAAAATTTTAGATCAAATAGTTAAAGTTTCGCTTTGAAAAAATTTGCTGAATTCAAATGGTTCTATCTAAGACTTAACTCGTTTCTTAGTCTTAGATTTTGTTTAATTGGTGAAGTAGAGCATATTTCAATGTAATTAAAGGTGATTAAAATATCGATTTATTAAAAAAAAAAAATAATCAAAAAAAATAATTTCAAAATATTTTAATTTGAGAACTTTTGAGTATGTTTTACCCACAAAAACTGTCTCTACCCATTCTGGTTAAGAGTATATCTACAAACTTTACGCAGCTTTTATATAAAATTTGTATAGAAGTATTCAGAAATTTCTAACTAAAATATTATGTTACAAAAAAAATAAAAAAAATAATATTTTTTGTAATTAAAATATTTTTTATTAGAAAAAAATTAGAAGAAAAATTATATTTTTTCAAAAATTTCTAACCAAAATAATTAATATAAATAAAATTAAAAGAAAAATCAAAATTTTTTTAACTAAAATATTATTTATTAGAAAAAAATAAAAGAAACAATTATTTTGTTTTCTAACTAAAAAAATATGACATTTGAGACTTTTTTTATTGCCTTTTATGGAATTGCTATTCAATTGAAAAAATTACATACTTTCTTTTTTCTAACTGTAGTAACAATTTTAATTCAAATTTAATTATAGCCTATATTTAATTTGAAAAAAAAAAATAAAAAAAGGAAAAATAAATAAATTTATTAAACTGCGCATAACAGCGAAATAAATTATAGAGAGCTTTACATATATATTTTTTTTCAAATTATCAAATGAGGTAATACGTATAAATAAATAAAACACAATATAAACAAATTAACAATACTATATAATCATCATCTGGTGTTTAAAAATCAATAACAACTTTCATAATTTTTCTAATAACATCTCAATAGTTGAGTCGTAAACTTTGAAGCTTATGACAGCATCATAAACGTAAGTAAATAAATAAAATATTTATGACATAAAACAGACAAAGTTTCCAAAAATAAGTTTTATTCACCGATAAATAGCATAATACTCAAAGTAAATACTTTATGTGCATAACAAATACCGGAGACAAGCGAGACAATCGGCAATAAAAATAACAGATTCACATTTGCACATTAAAATTGTGAAGCGAAATTTGCTCCGCTCAAACGTCAATAAAATAAATAAACGTAAATAATACATAAAAATCACAAATTATTTTACAGCTTTGAAGATTAGACAAATAAAAAAAACAAACGACAACAGAAACAATACATCATATAAACTACATCATAAATAAAACACAAATAAATTATAGCAACAAAAAAGACCAAATCAACAATTCTGCAAAGCACAGAAAGCAAGCAAGAAGCAGAGAACAACACAAAGCGGATTTATTAGCGCGGTAAGTTGCTTAATCGTTTATTTATACGCTGCTAAAGGCAGTCAATTATTGACTTCCTATGACAAGCTCTTTCAGCAACAATTACTCTCCATAAGCTGAAAAACACACACATTTATACTTCGTCTATAAGAAGTTAGAAGGCATATCCGAAGGCAAAAAATCACATAACTGAACACATAAATGCCCACCGTGGTGGTTAGTGTCATCGCTCCGAAAGAATTCAACGCTCAGTAGGAGAAAAAACGTTTGCAAAAAAGTCTATTCTCATGTCATGCTTAGGAATTTAAGGTGGTCCCGCTAAAAAGCCCGTCACCACAGCGCGCACACACGGCACCATTAACTAATTTCGCAATACAACTATTAAGATATGTATGCATATAGTATATATATAATGTGTGTACATACATACATATATATTTAGTTATCAGCGCATGCTTATGTGTTAATTTAGCGCAATCACACTTATCCGCCATCAGCACAGCCACAAAATAGTTATAGTTATGGTATATTCTAAATGTTTAGCGCGCTCCGCATGCAAGTTTTTTTCAGCTTACGCCATAGGCCATGCTTGAATAGCTAAATAGCTGACTACCGCGTGCTTTTTTCTATATTTGTACAAAATTTTCAATATCAACAGATTACCGGATTGTTGGGTTTAGTTCGGTGCTGCCTCCATTGCTTTGACACCCGACTTTATTTTGACGCTGATTGTACTTTTTTGTCTCACGACTTTTTTACTTTTTGTCTGACGACATTTTTGTTTAATGAGGAAATCCATAATTGCGCAAAATGTATCACTTTTTCATTAAGATTTGGCGGTGCTTGAGTTGCAAGTGTTACCTTGAAAGAACATTTACAAAAATAATAAATTAAACGTCACAAGTTGAAGGCCAAATTGAAGTTATGTGGCTTGGTGTCTAGAATTTGTGTAAAATTATTTATTATTATTTTGTATAAGACTTTTAATTGGTTGATTTATTAAGCATGTACTACAAGTTAGTCAATTAACTTTCGATGACACGTTAACAAAATATTAGTTTATCTTCAGAAGCGAGAAGTATAGAATTTACAGCATTCTATCATGCTTAAACAGCTCTAATAGCTTAAGAATTAAATCATAAATCAACTCAATTAAGTGTTTGAAGTTCTGTATTCTATTAGCCTAAGCAATTAGTATTTGAAAGCTCTTTAAAATGTGTTCTAATATTGCTCGCTTTTAGTAAAATTATTGAATTAGCTAAAACAGTCCAGTTTATAGTATCCTCTTGCTTTTTACAAGAAAAAATAAGAATAACTGGTAACTTGTAGAAATTTTTTATTTTATCACAGTGCTACAGACTTTGTTTCATTATCCAAGATCCAAGAATTCCAGAGAGTATTTTACACCAATATATTTTTATTTAAGTACTAAAGGGCGATCCATTTCATGGTTGACTACTTTTTCAAGAAACAGCACAGAAACTTCATACTTAATGGGGAATCTTTGTTATCATTCGAAAGATATATTTTTTGTCATTTATTTTATATTTTTCGAAGATTATCTCTTTAAAATACTTGCTGCGGCTACGTCTTCGTTGGTCCATCCATTGAGTACAATTTCGTTGAGTACAATTTTCAATCGTTCGCGCATTTTGACTGCTAACTGGCGAATGACACTCTTATTGTTTTTCTGCAATCGAGTCGGTATTGTTCTCATAGACTTTAGACTTTACATATCCCACAGGAAAAAGTCCAAAGGTGAGATTCACACGATCTTGGTAACCAATCGTCCGGACCAAAACGTAAACTTATTTGTCCACCGAAGTGTGGTCTCAATAAATCTTTTGACGGATGCGATTTTCCTACCGTCTTGTTGAACTCAAATGATTTCAAGGTCACAAGCTTCAATTACAGGCATCAAATAATTCTTTATCATGACGCTATTGCGGTCGATATTGATGGTTACGTTCTCACTAACACCATTTTAGAAGAAATATAGACCGACGATTCCACCGGTCCACAAACCACACCAAGTCGTTATTTTTCTGGATATGATAGCAGCTCTTGAATCTCTTCAGTTTGCTCTTTGTCCCAAATACGGCAATTTGGCTTGTTTACATACTGATTGAGCCAGAAATGGACCTCATCGCTGAACAAAATTTGGCTCAAAAACGTCGGATCTTCTTGGAACGTTTCATGAACCCATAGAGCGAAGCAATACTGAATGCTGGGGCTCAAGATGGGTAATGGCGGCTATTGGAAAAAGTAAATCTACTTGCTTCCCAGTTATATTCATAGAGGTCCTGGCTTTAATTGAACACGTCTTTTAACCACATTTACTCATATATCTTAATAATACTCACAATAATTATCCGTTTTTACTTGATTTGTACAACCTCCAGTTAGATCTTAATCCTCGAAACAATTTCCGAGTTTGGTGTGAATATTAATTCAATTACTATAAAGCACGTATATATTTGCATACATATATATATACATATGTTCGCACAATAATCAAATCATTCGGCTCCTAATAATTGATTCGTATCACTTTCCGTTTTATCAATCGAAATCAAAAATCACAAAAACTACATCCGTCTGTTCACATAAATACAAGTAAAATCAATTATCAAATATTTCAATTTCTTTTAAGCAAAAATTAATCAATTTTCAAATATCTGTAGCAAAAACAAAACATGAATTTCGTTGAAAGCAATTACTTATAGAAGCTGTGTGAAGAAGCTCGAAATAAATACCCAATTCGTTAGGCTATCATCCAGCTAAGCCAAAGTTATTGATCACACGATGCAATGAAAGGCCAATGAAAGTGGTTGACAGGTACTCGATTTCGTGTTAATATTGAGAGAAAACAATAAAAAAAACAGCGAGGAAAAAATAAATATATGTAAGTATTTGTAAGTGAAGAGGGTAGACACAATCCCGATAACAGTTTCCAAAACACAATACGAACAGAGAAATTAATAAGCAGGAGAAGACAAGCCTTTTGAGGTCAAACAGAAAGCGCGTGTGAAGTATTAAGAGCCTATAAAATGTTGTAAAAGCAAAGGCAATAAAAGACATTCAATATTGCTGAATTTTATATCCCAAAAAAAAGTATGTAAATATTGTTTTGTATGTGTATGGGTGACTGTTAACATCGATTTGAAAAGTGTTTTCATGGACGTGTCTTTGACTTTGGTGCGATGTTCGCCTTGTTGAAGTAAATATGAAAATCTGTTGAAGACACTACTTAAAGGGAGCAGAAGTCATTGATTTAAATACATATATTGTATAAATATGTATATAAATTACTTTGAAATACACTCTACTGGTAGGAGCTGCATTGTTTCTATCCAAGCCGAAAGGCCGAAAAAAGGCGAAATGAGAAAATATAACCAAAAAATCGATATTTTGAAAATTTTAACTGTATATAACCCCTTAAAACACCTATTGCTTACAAAATTCTAATTTAGTAATAAAAAAAAATATTTAGAAAATATTTATCGTATTTTAATTTTCCATTTCATTGGTTAAAAACATCTGATCAAAACTGACCCGCACTAAAAAAATAGCATTTTCACGTCATATTCATAATCTCGTCGCTTGTAGTGTTGCGTTCGAGGATCGTAGGATTTACAGCTATGTTGTCATCCACCTTTTTTGCGCCCTCTACTCTACGTTGTTTTGCAAAATTTCAGGTATTTTGGTGGGAGTCTAGCATTGAAACACTTCATATCCAAATTATAACTCAAAGTGCGATGAGTCGATCCATAAAAGATGTTAAGATCCTCTGCTAACTCACTAATATCAACACGACGAACTTTAATTTTTCGTTGCAATCATTATGTAGTTAACAGGAGTGGATGGACGATTGGCATAAAGCAAGTTTTTGATGTCTTTTCAACATTAACTGAACGCTTGATGCCACTCAAATACTTGCATTCATGTAAAAGGATTCCCCAAGCCTTCTACAACATTTGAACAATTCCATAATAGTGATTGCACATTTCAAGAAAACTCGTTGTTCAATTTTTTACTATGGAAAATAGTAAAAATCGCCAGACAAACTTTTCGCACCGTATACAAACAGCTGTCAAATACATGCTAATTAACGTATAGTGAACGTAAGAAAAAGTTGTATCAATCTAGAAAAAAATTATCAATTCGGTTGGGAATCCGGGATTTGAACAAATCGTATAGTAAAGAGTATAGGAATCATTTTTTGTCATATTTAAATACCGATTCTTTATTTTACCTGCTTCATTATAATAGATCATGCAATGATCTTCCTGTTCATTAATAGCTTCGCATAGTTCAGACATTTACTTCATGATTGGCATCTAAATGGATCTCCTATCGTAATATTTAGGATACATATAAGATACACTAATGCCGTTTAATTTTATATGAGCCTGTTTTAATTATCATGAGCCTCTTCTTGCGTACATATTGTGATGTGAATCATAGGTTGGTTTAATTTCTCAGGCTTTTCTGATCCATTTAAAACCTTCTCCAACCCAGTAGACCTGATTAGAGTGAAGATATAACTAATTATAAAAGGCACCCTTAGTGTGACAGTCAAAAAAATTACTTTTCGGTATGTAAAAAAATTTGAATTAGTTTTAAATACAAAAAATACATAGTAAAAGAAAAATATCAATCGATAAAAAGTGAACTCCGACAATGCTAAAAGCGAACAACCTTCAGTGCTGCAGTGATTCCCTCTTTCTACGTGGATGAAACCATAAAAGAATTCTCTATTAAACAATATTGATAGAACTGATTATACTGAGCGGCTAGACTTTGGAAACCTGAAACTCAAAAGCTATTTGAGAGAGCGATTTAAAATTCCACTAAGTTATTTTTGAATATATTATAATCAATAGAAATATGAAGTTTTCACAATAGGTGTACCCCTTCAAATGATTCGCCTAGATTGGATTTATCTCAATAAGAAGCTTACTGATCTAATATACATATGTATATAAATATAGCTATCATCAATAGTTCATGTAGGTTTTGACAAGTTAGTTGTGATATAAAAACTAATCTATAAATTTTGGTTAACGTTTTCTGTTTTATACCCAACCAATCTCTGTTCTATTCCGTACACTTACGACAAATAGTAACAGTTTAAATGCCAATGATTTGTTAACACTTCAAACAAGTTTCGAAAATCCGCCAAGAATATCAGAACCTCAACCACAAGCCATCTAAATATCACCCAGACGTTATGCTGCAAGCCAATATTTACCGATGCCATTGGCTTGGATACACACAACCATATTTACTACTTAGGCAAATATTTAGGTCACTCAGTAGATGTACTTAGAGCAAAAAAATATAGGAATGTATTTATGTATACATACATACATATATATATATATACATATATGTATATGTAAGAATGTGTGTGTTTATTTTGTTCAACAAATATACAGAAGGTCTACTAATAAGTGGAAGCAAACAAGAAGTGGCAATGCTGATGAATTACTCTCAGTTAAAGCACAGAAAGACAAGCAGCAGAAACAAAACAACGAATTTAGAGGCACAAAAACTCACCAACTGCAGTTATAGAAATGGTTACAACAATTCTAAAAGAGGGCCAAAAGTATCTGCGCCCAGTTAGCTATTTATAGACGAAGAAAAAATTAGCTTTACAAAACTAAAACACCAACAGTGTATTACTGAGAGAAAAAATATACATTTTTTAAAGCAAGCAAAGGCAGCTGAGACTGCTCGACTTGACAGCGGTGAGCGGCAGTTGTTTAAGGTGCCTTTAAAGTGCTTTTGGTTTTGTAGGTTATTTTTGTCTTTAGAGATTTGGAAAACGTGCCGTCGGTGGCAGTGAAGTCACACGTGTTAAAATAGTTGGAGAGAAAAATTATGATTTTCACACTAGCCAAACGCTTGCGCTAAATAAATCGACAGCGCAAGCGTGAGCTATGACCTTTTACGCTCGTACAAGTGTTAAGTTGTAGTTGTTTTCTTTTTCCTTCATATTTTTTGGTTTCTTTTTGGAGTTTCTTTCACCAAATAAATTACACATTTTGAATTATTTTTTTATATTTTTAACTTGCGGAAAACTTTCATATACTAAGTGCTTCTCAAAACGATTAACTATTATGTCTTGAACAGGGTACATTAACTTTACCATGAAGTTTGTAACAACCAGAAGGAAACGTTGGAGACATTGTAAATTATATATAGTATATAAATGATCAGCTTGACCAGATGAGTCGATTTAACAAAATTCGTCTGTTTCTGTATACGTGAACTTGTCCCTCGATTTTTGATATATCGATCGGGAATTTTGTACACGTTCTTTTCATCTCAAAAGCTGCTAGTTCTGTTAGGACCGACGATATCGTATCACTATAGCATATCGCTGCCATACAAACTCATTGATCAAAGTCAAGTTTTTGTATCGAAAACTTTTTTATTTGAGGAGATATCATAACGAAATTCTGCATGAGTTATTTTCCAAGATAATGGTATAATCTTCAATATAGCTGCCATATAACTTACCGAAAAAACTTAACTACTTGTTTGGAAAACTCTTTTCTTTTTCAAGATATCTGCATGAAATTTTTTAGAGATTATTATCCAAGCCAAAACTACAATTTCCGAAGGAATTGTTGAAATCAGACGACTATTACATGTATGACGTCGCCATACAAAATTAAAAAAAAAATCAAGTTTTTGTGTGGAAACTTTTTATTTGTGAAGGGTATTTTAGCTTCCATGCAAACAAAACGTTTTTTTTGCTTAACATTGAAAATTATATTCTTATTTTCTTTTTGTTGTTGTTGTTTTTATAAAAAAAATGTGACCACAGTGTCGTTGATCTCCGTCAAAGTTTATGACATTTTTTTTATTTTAAGTTTTTTCTCACTCACTTAACTTAAGAGCTAATTGTATTAGCTGATTTTCTGCGCAGCGAGCAAATGTTGCAAATTGCTATGTTTTACAAGGCGCACAACTACAAAAACAAAGACAAGTAGCAACAACCATTAAATGTCATTAAATTTAATGACCGAAAGCGGAAAAGGTTTCCTTTCGCTAATTTTTACAATGCCCACACACATGCACACCTGTCTATTCATATGAGTATATATGTACATATGTACATTTGTATATACGTATGTATAAGTGCGCGAGCATAATGACCACTGCACACAAACGACTGTGGCAACGAACGCGAATCGGCAAGAAATCACAATTTAATCGTCGTCTTAATTTTATTGTTTCGCTTTTAATGGCTGTCATTTAAAAGCGCTGTGAAAAACTGTAACGCATGCGCAGAGCAACAACAAAAAATTGGAATAATTGAACAAAATTGGAAAAAATTTTAAAAAGGATTTAAAAATATTGCCAACCGCTTTATTTATGCGAAAACGCATTCCATTTGTATGAACTGAAGTGCCCACGCGTTCGTACCTTTGCGCGAAATTCCCAGCTGCACTACTGGTCAGACCTGATCACAAGTGACGCTCGCAATAATCACTAGAGATATTATAGCATATATATGCGCATGTAATATATACATTTATATACTGTTTTGCAGACCAAACTGGTTGGTCTGCAAGGTCCGACAATTTTTACAGATTTTTCGATATTTCGCCAGCCGAAGGAGATGTGCGGCGGCAAAGCGTTTACCGACGAACAATGCTTACACTTGTTCGATTGGAAAATATGCAGCAAAATTTACAAGCCTTGATCGCTTACAGCACACAGATATATATGTATGTTTGTAAATAAAAATGTTTTTGCTGCGCCTCTGTGATTTTTGCTATCATTTCGGTTACTTCGCTCGTATAAAAACGTATAAAATCACTTTAAAAATTCCACAGCGAACTGTGTAAATAAATATTAAATAAAATGTGCTCGTATTTATGAGAATTTTAAGTGAACAGATTGAAATTGACGATGGCGGCAGCGGCACTTGGATACCCTACAAAAGGCCTCGAGTGTGGGTAGATAAATTATAAAGAAAATTGCTTCACTGATTGATCAGACTGAGGCTGTTTTATTCTTTTCATTGGTCGGATTTTTTACGAGACGGGTCCCAAACCTAGCAACCTTCCCATTTTAGCTCGCCTTCGGATGGATGTGTTTTGGCTTCCCAAAAGAAACTTGGTCTAAAACCGAAAATAGTGAGCTGCTTGAGCCAAATGTAAAAGAATCGTTTCTGGCCTCTCTCAAGTTAATGGCGCTCAGAGAAATTTCCTTACTTGCGTAAACTTCTACACATGACTCCGTCCTCCGATTAATCAGACTTATAGGAAACCCGTTAGATAATACAGAGTTTTCAAATAAACGTAAACTTCTACACATGACTCCGTCCTCCGATTAATCAGACTTATAGGAAACCCGTTAGATAATACAGAGTTTTCAAATAACAGTGGTATGATTTCTTTTCAAAAAACAACACACTAATTGTTAAGGAAATTCTAATGTTTTTCATTCAGTGTGAAATAAAATCCTTCACCACTTTTTTTGCAGTAACGAATTCGGCTTGGAGGCTATTCAATGTCATAATTTCTTGCAATAATCGAATCTTCAAACTTTTCTCGCAATAATTCAGTTGTTGCGGATGCTACATAGCATTCTTATACCGCTCTTCATTGCCACCAGCTTCATTTCGAAAGAAGTACAGACCCATGATTCCCCCAGACCAAAAGCCACACCAAACTCAATTTAGGCGAGTATGCATCGAATGTGGTATTCGCCGTTGTCAATGAGAAAGGGCCATAAACCTTCCGCAGAACCTTTCTCTCGAAAACTCGTAACGCCGTCCCATCAGATATTGTCATCGTCCATGCCTCTGCACCACATAGCTGAATGGGGTAGAGGACAGAGTTACTTGTTCGTCATTAGTCCGAAGTAGCACCTGTTGGCAACAGATATCCTGCGTTGGATTTGTTGTTGCTGTTAATGCTGGTTCCTAGATAGATGAAATTTTCTACGATTTCGAAGTTATGACTGTCAACAGTGACGTGGGAGCCTAGTCGCGAGTGCCACGACTGTTTGTTTGATGACAGGAGATATTTTATCTTACCCTACTACCCTTCACTACTGTACCCATTTGCCTCGCTTAATTATCCAGTCTGGAGATATACTAACGCGCGGTTGTTATGCTCAGCTCTGCCCACACTGCTTTATTGTTCTTCAGACAGGTAATTGCTATTCGAACTTCTTCATGGAACGTATGCTTCATCGTCATAAATTACGGAATCGGATCTCCTGTTGTTATGCTTTCACTATCAGTCAGCAGGCTGGAGAAGTTTCCCATCCATAATTTTAGCCTGATCTAGGCATCAGTCACTGGTTCTAGGGATTCTACAAGAGTATTCTCCGGTATTGAAACCTTCTGTTAGTCCTCCCATCTTTTCTTAGAATTTTCGAGCATGTTCCCTTACGGTCAGCTTATCAAAATCTTCGTACTCACATATTTCCTTCTCTCTCTTTTTCTGTCTGCAAAAGCGCCTCGTTTCCCTCTTCAACTCTGGGTATCTAACGTTGTAAGGTAGGCAGTCTGTTTTCTGACCATTGCGATACGGCATTCCTCATCTACCAGCTGTTATTTTGCAAATCATCTCTATTGGAAACCCTGGAATCATAACTAATTTACTGCACCGACTTGGCGGCCAAAAATGAATTCAACCATTCTGTATTTCAGTGAGAGTGTTTTGCATCTACCGGAATAAATGGTAGTCACAAGGGAAAAGGTCAGAACTATAAGAGCGTTGTTGATGAGTTGTTGTTGGTAATTTCAAATTAATGGTTTCACATGCTTTGAGAAGTTCATAATGCTCTACTTCTTTATGAGGGCACATGTTTCACATATGACTTTTTGTATTTAGGGTTGTCGTAATGGAAGAATTTTTCATCATCAGACACAATCTGATATAAAATTGTTTATTTTGTAGCGTGACAGCAATATTTCTGACAATAAAATCAACCTTTAAGACTCAAGGCGGCTGCTTTAAAAGGTTTTACAACGGCTGCTTGAAACCCAATATTCTGCGAGTTCTTTTCATGCTTGGCAACAATCTTCAACGATTAATATTTCCAACTCCGCATCTTTAAATTTTTTTAACCACCCGACGAGTTCTTTGTCTTCCAAGCCAAAATCACCACTTTTAAATTGGGCAACTACTTTTGGTACGTTCGCTCATATAGAGCATTTTCACCATAAATTTCAATAATATTAATACGAGTACGATGACTGTCGGCTCAGGTTCGCTTCGTTTTAAAGTATTACCCGAAAAAATCTTTCCAGACACAAAGTTCGACATATTTGAGTGAAAAAATGTTATTGTTATATATTTTTGCCATAACATATTCGTCATCGAAGGCGACACCGCGATTATAGCGATAGTCAAACTTTTTGCTTTTTTGCTTCAAAATAGACCTCAATTTCGGTCATTCCTCTCTCAGTGTGGCGGAATTTCGCTTCGGCGATCATTGATTGATGTTTTGAAAAATTCTTGGATGTCTTCATTTAACGGTCATATAAAACATTTTACATTTTTTTGTTGACCCTAATATCTTGATTAGATCAAACTAGTTTCCGTATACCAGAATTTAACCAGAAGAAAGTTTAGATACAGCATTGAAATGTAGAGCAGGCTTTTCCAAATTTTTTAAAGTTCCATATTTAATTACAGTTAGCGTCAATTTTTCGGAAAATTTTTTTAATACATATAAATATCTGAAGTATCCGAAAACAAAAAATATGAGGTCTATACATAAATAAAAATAAAAATAAAAGGAAATCAGCACAGAATTTGTAGGCTCACTCTAATATGTATAACATTCCTTACTTATGATTGTTTCGGCGCAGAAACCATTTTCAATACAACTCTGCGGAATGCTCTGGCGTTGCAAGTCCTTGACTTGATTAACAGTAAGTTTCATTTCACTTACGTTGACTCGACTGTGATGGAACTGCCTCTTGTGCTCATGTGCCTCGCAGATGCTAAAATTTAACGATTAACTCTCAAAATCGCTATGCGTCAATCTTAATTTAGGACCATAATAAACCACCACGAAAATATGCAATATTGGTCAGCTAGCTCCCTACCTAGCCACCGCACCACAACCGCTCTCGCCATCAACTAGTCGCTAGCAGAATCGCAAGCGCAGCAAGACTAAACTAGTTTATCAGCACAGCCGACATTCCTTAACTTTGGCGGCTGAGATTGGCTCGTTGCTTTTAATGGCGGTTTGAACATAGGGGGAGCGAGAGTGGCGGCCGCGTAAAAGGCAAAGCGTCAACAATGTCGAACTGGAAAACTTGAAATTCCCACAAAGAGGAGTGTGACCGCACAGCAAGCAGCAATGCACTTAAGCAGACGTATAAGTGTGTGTGTGTGTATACTATATGTATTTAGCCACATATGCCGAAACTACTTCACAGCCTCAATGATCAATTTAGCTAGGCCAACTTCTTTTACTGCTGCAACCAGCCAAGCTCCTCCGCAACCCGCGCTGCCTGCTGCGCTGCTTGTGCCTTTGGCCTGCGAGTGCGCAATTGTGTCGGCTGGCAAAAGCATTTTATTTGCTCTTTATTTGTAAATCAATAGTTGTTTTTATTTTTGTTGTTCTTAAACTCGTTTTCTTTCTGTTAACGAATTTTTGTTGGCATTTGAAATTTGTTGTGACTCAAGCATGGATTTGTTTACATTTGAATGTCAGCGGTTTATGTGGCAACGTGCGTCTCTCTATATATATATGTATGTGTGTGTGTGTGTGTGTCATTATTGTAGTTGAAAACAATTTCATAATTTAGTTATCTTTGAAGATTACATGACTGATTTAATTTTCTTATT
>NC_064304.1:37100272-37132104 GCF_023373825.1 Bactrocera dorsalis | reverse complement strand
ATATTGTTATCATTTTTTATATAGCTGCACACATTAGGGTGACACTTTAGAAACTCAGAATAACCGTGACAAAAAGGTACCCACAAATTGTAAATAAAATTCAGAATATTTAATTATTCATCAATATTTATTTGGTCGCCTTCAAAGTAATACCCACCAGATGTAATACACTTATGCCAACGATTCTTCCAGTCATCGAAACACTTTTCATAAGCACTTTTTGGCATGGCCCTCAGATCTTTAAGCGAGTTTTGTTTTATTTCTTGGATCGACTGAAAACGAACTCCACAAAGCGGCTATTTCAGTTTGGAGAACAAGAAAAAATCACACGTAGCAAAGTCTGGTGAATACAGTTTTTGATCGATGTTATTCACTGCATTTTTAGTTTTGAATTCGGTTTCGGTCACAATCGTGGCTCGATGCGATGGTGCTTCATCAAAGTCAGAGTGTAAAATCCATGAATTGTCTTGTGACAATTCTGACCATTTTCGACGGATGTTCTCACGCAAACGCTTCAATAGGGTCAAATAGAACTTTTTATTGACCATCTGTCCCTCCGGAACAAATTCATGATGCACCCAAATTTCGAAATATCGGGTTGTTTTCCCCCCTCCGATGATGGTTGACTTGTTTACATGTCAAACTCATAAACCCGTGTCTGATCGGTGGGAGCAGAATTCGCACGATCTAGCATACTTACCCAAAGAGACCTATTTACTGTACTCTTTTTGAAAAAAAAAAATCAGCTTTATCGCGACGAGTCGAGCAAGAACGCGTTTCATACCTAAAATATCCACCAAAGTCATTCGAACAGACTCGCGAGAGATGTCGAGCTCTCTTGCCATCTCTCTAACACTTGTCTGACGATTTTCAAGCACCATTAAGAGATCGAAGGTCGTCCAGAATGAGGCATGTCTTCAACGATCTCGTTTTTGAAGGCTTTTTACCACTCGTAGGCTTGTGTTTTTGTTAAAACTGAATCACTGTCATTTGGAGCGATTCCGCAAACGAAATTTCTTTAAAAATAAAAAAATTGAGACAAATCCTTGTTCGATATGAACGCACCTTAATGTAAATTCGCATATTTGCACATAAATAAAAAAAAATCGATTTTTATTATATATGAAAATACTATAAAATAAAAAAAAAACATTTGCAGAACTTTCGAAATTTTCCAGAATTTTATTTTATCTTATTAGTAATCATTACAAAAAGTGAATACTTGATTGCTTAAGCTTACGTATACGAGCATCAACATCCATAAGTAAGAGGAATGTAAACGTCTAATCGCCGTCATTAATCAACGAAATAGCGAATGCTCGTGCTAGGCTCGCTGTTTAGGGGTTTATTAATTGCTTGAAAGCTCTAACTGCATATGCTGATATTTTCATAACTCTTTCAGTTTATATTCTGATCCGGATTTCTAGTTCAATGCTCCCATATAGATTTTAATGGCAATCACCGATCCATGCGATTCGCTGCTTCGTTCATACATACATAGATACTCAAGCATATGTACATATGTTTGTTTGTATTTTGTATATTTGCTGAAATGCGTGTGCCGACAGAACCGGCAATTTTGTATAAATTATAAGCCTTTTAAAAGCTCGGTCAGCGACTTTTGCTGCCATAATGTTGCGTAACATCAAATTCTATGATTGGTGATTGATTTTTTTTGGTGAAGCAAATTTGTGGGTTGTTTAAGCGGAAAATTTGAAATATTATAATTTAAACAAAGAAAAACATAAAAAAAATTGCGGTTTGAGAATTAAAAAACTGAATGCTATTAGATACCGTTTATTATTAAATACATATGTATGTAGAAACGATTATTTATACAATTATATAAAAATTATTAAAGGCCGACGAAACGATTATATAGTCAATTAACGTAATGTTTCATCAGTTTCTTGAAAAAAATGAAAGAGGTTAGATGATTATTTCCACATAACCGCACAATGATTATTACCGGTGGAAAGTAATCACTAATTAGAATTCATTACAATTTTCTGACTTCTTCTTACTCAGTCTAGCACTATGTTATACGAGGTGTGTTCAAAAAGTATAGCGAATTTTGTGTTTTTTCAAAAATTATTTATTTATTCATGAATATCTATTTTGTCCCCTTCTTCAAAGTAATCCCCATGAGATATTATACACTTGTGCCAAGGGTTTTTCCAATCTTCGAAGCACTTCAAAAAATCATTTTTTTTATCTTCTTCAGCGTAACGTCGTCCTTTCATGGGCCTCTTCAGTTTAGGGAACAAGAAAAAGTCACAGGGGGCCAGATCTGGAGAATATGGTGGCTGCGGCATCATTAGTGTGTTGTTTTTGGCCAAAAAGTCGCGTACAAGCAACGATGTGTAAGCAGGGGCGTTATCGTGGTGCAAAAGCCAATTTTTGTTCTTCCACAAATCCGGGCGTTTCTGGTGGATTGCTTCGCACAAATTGCGCATAACTTGCAGGTAATATTCCTTATTGACCGTTCTTCTCTGCGGCAAGAACTCATGATGCACCACGCCCCTACAATCGAAGAAAACTGTCAGTTACGATTCGCGATACTTTTTGAACACACCTCGTAGGTTGGGTTAGGTAAATTTGGTAGGCCAATAAGCCATGCATAGACCAGTTTTAGTCCCTTGCGATACCAAATGGAGTTTACTTACTAGATCCATAAGAAGTATGCCTTTATTATGCCTGTGCTTGACGAGAATTTTAAAAAAGTCTATTATCGATACCTCCTCCAGTGTATCACACCGTGGGGAGCCCAGATGTTTGCAGCGCAGTCTTGCCAATGCGGAACAAGTGCACAAGAGATGCGTCATTGTTTCCTTAGTGCCTTGTCTAGATATTTCGTGCAGTTTTCTCGATCTGTCGGCCCCATTCTGCGGGCGTATGTGCCAGTTAGGATTCTGAGCATGTTCCTACAGTCTCTTCAATCGAGTGCCAATAGGAATTTTGTGTACTTCCGATTTGCGCATAACTTTTGCAGTTTTGCACCTAGGTAGCTCGTTTAGTTGAGTTTTGATTGATTTTGATCACGTTTATTGATGTTAGCCGTACACCATTCTTGGCAGTCTTGTCCACTATTTCAATGCCCTCAATGCTTTTTTGGTCTGGTACCCAGTAGAAGTGAAGTTGCTGGCTTCTGTTGACACTTTCCACTGCTGTCCTGCTTCCGAAGACACTTCTGTCTGATATGCGATACGAGGTCACTACCTTGATTGCTGCTTGACTGTCGAAGTAGATGTTGACTCTGGAATCGCCTGGAGGTGCATTAGAGGCCAGCTGCGCGGCTTTCGCAATTTAAAAGACTTCAAATTGAAATACACTGCAGTGATCCGGCAACTTAAAAAGCTGCCTTATGCCTAACTCTGGAAAGTATATTCCCGCACCAACTCCATCGTCCATTTTCGAGCCAACCGTGTAAATGCTTAGATTTTGCGCATAGCTAACATACATTAAGTCAACCATTTATGTTTAATGTGATCCTTTTTTCCCAATTGAAAAATGGGATCATGTAGTCGGTGTTTGCCAAACCACCCACCCAGCTATGCCTAAAGGTTCTATATGTAAATTCTCCTGCAGCCAGTAGTCGTCCCACCGATATTCAGCGGTGAGGTCTATAGGAAGGTTGAGTACCAGTTCAAGAGCCGCCGTGGAATTGTTCTTAAAGCTCCCGGTGGGTCTCTTAACACTTTCTGCACCGTAGAGCTGAATTGGTCTTACAATAGCTATGTATGTAGCCTTAGTCTATGAGAGAGGGAGAGAGCCCCAGGTTGTGCTGAATATTGTGAATAGTTGATTTCAAAAATGACCGCCCAGATCATGCGATTTAAAGTCTCTGGATTATTTTCTCTGGAAGTATGTTAAATTAAAGGTTACTCGCCTTCACTACTTCGGCAGACCCGTGATAGAGGACAGGGACATTGAGTTTGTACGCAGTTTTCCGCATTTTTTCCATATTTCATTGGTCGAGTTTTATTATTATTTTTGTCGTTTCTAAAATCATGTATTTTTAATTGAGGAATGAGAGGTTATATATTTACCTAGATTCATGTATATAATCATAATATGAATAATAATAATAAAAATAATAATAACATATACTTGTATAGGTAATATGAATATTCACATTTATAAAAAAAAAATAAAATAAAAGAAACCATTTGTATTTAAAACCATAACAAGCAAATCTTAATATCCAACAAACCAGCAGTGTCTCTATTAAAACTATTCTTGCTGTCTAATTCTTTTCGAATTTGTACAAATTTAACCCTTGGCAGCAAGCTATGCTCAGCCGGTAATCTAAAATTAGCCATCACCATATAAAATCGAACCATTGTTGTTGGTTTTGTGCTTTTGTTGACTTGCTTTGTCTTTGCTCTTTTTTTCAACAATGTGAGGTTATTAGCCTAAAAAGTGTTTTCAGCTTATTTTGTACTGGCTTGACACGAATACAGTTCATGTAATCGACATCGCATGTGAATGTACGGATGTACATATATACTATATCAGTACGTTCTTACATACATATAGTACTTTCTAAAATATCGTGCATAAATTATATACATATATGTATACATACTATGTAATGGGTTATTCGTGTAAACAGGTTAAATGCAAAAATTGATTTTTAAATTAGGCGGTGAAATTCACACATTTCGTTTGAGACGTTTAATTACAGGAGTTTCGAGGCATTTTAATCATTTTCATAAATTAATTAATTAGAGATTATGTTTTTGTAAAATAAACAGTAATTTTAATACCAATTAAGAAATTTCATTTCTCAAAATGAACTCTGATTGTCGTGTAGGAGCTCCATTTTGAGTATTTTTATTAGCGTCAACTGTTTCTTGCTGAATAAAATGACAGTAATTCGGAGTTGTTCCGGAAGGTAGAACTTTCGCTTTTAAAGGGTGATTTTTTTGAGGTTAGGATTTTCATGCATTAGTATTTGACAGATCACGTGGGATTTCAGACATGGTGTCAAAGAGAAAGATGCTCAGTATGCTTTGACATTTCATCATGAATAGACTTACTAACGAGCAACGCTTGCAAATCATTGAATTTTATTACCAAAATCAGTGTTCGGTTCGAAATGTGTTTCGCGCGCGTGTTTTGTTCAGCGATGAGGCTCATTTCTGGTTGAATGGCTACGTAAATAAGCAAAATTGCCGCATTTGGGGTGAAGAGCAACCAGAAGCCGTTCAAGAACTGCCCATGCATCCGGAAAAATGCACTGTTTGGTGTGGTTTGTACGCTGGTGGAATCATTGGACCGTATTTTTTCAAAGATGCTGTTGGACGCAACGTTACGGTGAATGGCGATCGCTATCGTTCGATGCTAACAAACTTTTTGTTGCCAAAAATGGAAGAACTGAACTTGGTTGACATGTGGTTTCAACAAGATGGCGCTACATGCCACACAGCTCGCGATTCTATGGCCATTTTGAGGGAAAACTTCGGACAACAATTCATCTCAAGAAATGGACCCGTAAGTTGGCCACCAAGATCATGCGATTTAACGCCTTTAGACTATTTTTTGTGGGGCTACGTCAAGTCTAAAGTCTACAGAAATAAGCCAGCAACTATTCCAGCTTTGGAAGACAACATTTCCGAAGAAATTCGGGCTATTCCGGCCGAAATGCTCGAAAAAGTTGCCCAAAATTGGACTTTCCGAATGGACCACCTAAGACGCAGCCGCGGTCAACATTTAAATGAAATTATCTTCAAAAAGTAAATGTCATGAACCAATCTAACGTTTCAAATAAAGAACCGATGAGATTTTGCAAATTTTATGCGTTTTTTTTTAAAAAAAAGTTATCAAGCTCTTAAAAAATCACCCTATACTAAATGTGATTGAGATTTGGCTTGAGAGTGCTGGTGGTATTTATGATAATAAATTGGGAATTTTAGATGACCTCAAATTATGTGAGTAAGTTCTGTTACACTTTAGACTTGTAAGCTCCAATAGATAAACTATTTATGTGAACAGAAAAATTCAAGAAGTTATCACCTGTACTTCCTAATAATAACAATCATATTGTATTAGCTATCAGATAGAGTAAAGCGAGTAAGTATAGTTATTCTGATACATACGAATATGTGGTACTTATAAGGATACACTTATTTGATATTTAATTCATACCCTTAACCGAGTATACTAAGTTTACCGTGAAGTTTGTAAGAGGCAAAAGAAATTGTCGGATACCCTATGAAATGTATATAACTATACAAGGTGCGTTCCAAAGTAAACAAGACTAAAAAAACAGAACGAATGGTTTTTTCGGCAAAATCAATTTATTTTATTCAAAATAGTCTCCTTCTGCCTCAATACGGTTTTTTGAACGGTCCAAAAGCATGTCAAACAAGTGTTTTAGCTCGTTGGTCGGTATAACCGCCAGTATGACGGTGCAAGCCTTTTGAATGGACTCTACGTCTGCAGAACGCTTTCCTTTCATGGGCAAATGCATTTTTCCGAAAGGGAAGCAGTCGCACAGTCCCATATCAGGTGAATACGGGGAGTGTTAATGGTTAAAATGTGATTTTTGGTCAAATAATCGGTCACAAGCGTCGATCGATGAGACGGATTCTGAACAATTTTTGGTCGTCAGTCAATTTGTGCGGAACAAACCGTGCACACACCTTTCGTAAGCCCAAATGTTCGGTCAAAATGTGATAAATCGATGTTTTGGAGATATTCAATTCCATTTCCATGAATTTCAATGATGATTTCGGCTGATTTTTGATGAATTCATGCACGGTTTCGGTGGAATTTCCGGTGATCACGGATTTTGATTGGCCCACATGTTGATCGTCATTTATGTCCTCACGACCACTTTGAAAACATTGAAACCACTCGTGCACTCCGCTACGGGATAGGCAATCATCGCCATAAACTTGTTTCATTAATTGAAACGTTTCGGTAAAAGTTTTACCAATTTTAAAACAAAATTTAATGTTGGCTCTTTGATCGAAGCTCATTTTCGCACCGATAACTCAAACATACTGACAACTAAAACACAATAACTTCACTTCGAATCAATAAAATTCATGAAATTCTCACTGGACAATCGATAGAGATAGCAGATTCTAACGCACCATTTGACATATAGATGGCGCCACCAGGGGGCGCTAGATTCAAAAAGTCCTGTTTACTTTGGATCGCACAATGAAGTATAAACGATCTGAAGCTCAGTCGATTTTGCCATAACCGTCAAAATCTTTGTACATCCTTTTCTGATACATTTTAATGTAATGTAGATTAGGTAGATAGTGTTATAAAATAATTGATTTTTTTATTATCGTTTTCAAAATATCGGAAATATAATATCGAAATACGAACTACTTAAGAATCGATAGTTTTATTAAAACACAAATTATATAGTAAGATGAATTTTTACAGAATGTACGAAAAATTAACACATTTTATATATTAATTGTTTTTTATTATTATCGATTTTTTATTAATATCGGATATATAATATCGAAATATCGTACTACTTAAGTATCGATAGTTGTTTTTTTAAGATTTTGTTACGCCCTCAATATATTACTTTCGGTGGTCAAAATTATATATTCAATCGGGTACTTTTTCTAAAATTTAATAAGAGCTAGTTTGGATAAAAAAAACATTACTTACATACATATATCGTAAGGTGAATTGTTACTGTAACTAACAAAAACTGTAAAATTTTATAATAATTATTAGGAAATCGATAATAAATTAATTTATTTAAAATTTTGATAAATAAAAATTAAAAAATCGATAACTGTTATATATCAATAACCTGAAAATTTGTCGATATTTTTAAAAGTGCATATTTATAATTTAAATGATAATTAAAAAAAAATTATCGATGTGTATATCGATAAATTTGATTTTTTAATAAATCGATAACATGGGAATATAGTAAACTAGTACGAAAAATAACAAAAAAAAATTATTTTTGGTTTCTACACTGTAATCGTTATAATTGGGCATATCTATGTAGGGGCGTAAACAAGTCAATATATACATATGTACATATCGTCACCTGAAATGCAAATTAACGTAACAACATTTTCAGAAATTTACAGTGGCATGAATGAAACACGAAATAAAATCGAACATGAGTGAAACAAAATATTAATATTGGTTAAGACTGGTTTATATATGACCGCAGAACCAGAAAATGTTGAGCATATGTAATATTATATATATAATTTGAAGTAGTGAAGCGTAATCAAAAAGACACTCAGTTTCGATTTTTTTGATGATACGTTATTTTGCATTTCAGGTGACGATATGTATGTAGGTATAAAGGCAAATATAGATTTATATGTAAATACACAAATGCGTTAATCCGTACTGTACACAATGGCGTTCGGTATCGGTAAATTCAGTTGTGAACATACTCAAAGCAAGTGTTGGCCAATTGCCAGTCGATTTTGCAATACTCAGCAGAGATTTTATTGTTTTGGCGGCGTGTGAATTTGGCCGAACTGGAAATTGTCTATGATTTCGACAGCACGCAACGCTATTGTGTGCCGCTGTACAAATAAATTTGCTCTACAAATGTAGTACGGATGTGTGGCAAGCGCTTATGCTGCAAGCACATATATGTATACCTATATTATGTGTATATTTAGGCTTTAAAGTAGGGCTTACTGACAATGCCCACCAGTGGCTGAACACACACGCACACACACACACACACTTGAGTGAACAATAGCCGAACGGTGCGAAGTCAACAAGCCAGACTCACAACGAGCGCTAAAGCCGCAGATAAAACCGCAGCGGCCACAGCCACAGCACTATGCAGTTATTTATGCAGTCTTACATAACTATGTATGTACATAGATACTTGCACACAGTGGTACATAGTTACACCATGTAGATTTGTCTACAGTGTGCCCAATTGAAAAGTTGATTAACTTGGCCCATAAATGCGAACACGTTCGTCGTGCCCAGCGCCACACCACGCATATAAACAGATATATGCATACATACATACATACTCGTATGCTTTAAATATGTAAATAAGTACTGTTGCATGTTTGTAGGTTTTATTATATTGTAATGCTATGACTTTAGGTACCGTTGCCGATTGCAGTAAGCTCGGCTGGGCAGCGGCACGTTTTCTGCGAAACCCGTAGAGATATCAACAGAATTCGCAATATGCACAACACAAACCGAAAGCGCACGAAAAGTCATTCGCATTGGTATGCAACGTGAATGAAAGTGTCTGCGCATGCGCGCTGCAACCGTCTAGTCGTTCGCACGGTCAGTCGGTTAGTCGTTTAGACGCCCGAAACAGTGCAGTTGCACCAACTAGCCGGGGGACTAACTGAAGTGCTGAAGCGGTCGTTTCAGTTACTGTTTGGGACTGTTTGCTGGTGCTGGCGGCTGCGACTGCGCAATGACTAATTTAATGCGTAACGCGTCTCAAGGCATTACAAGGCTCGTACATGTTTATATCATATATGTACTTAGATCTTGATATGTACATTAAATATGTACCCTGATTTTCTAATTTTTTGTGTTGTGTTTTAATGGAATTAGAAAAGATTTCATAAGTCATTAGCTGAATTTCTACGTATTTGGGTTGTTATAGCTTCAAGTTTGGTAAGACTACGAGTATTTCTTCCAAACAAAAAAATTGGATTAGATTTCAATGTATGATAACTGTATCGTGTTTTCTGTCCACTTGGAGTGGCCTCAATTTTTCTAAAGCGTAAGTTGTAATTTACAGTTGAAGTTCCATAACTCGAACTGTTGTAATTTGAAGTTCTGTCTTCTATTGACAATAGAAGTCAAATTTTATACAAATTTCCTTCCAAAACTGGAACTCTAGAGTTGGCAGTCGAAGTCAAACTTCCTTCCATAACTCGAAATCTCACTAACACGGAGTTGTTTTGTGAATTATGGTGTTTCGAGTTTGAGAAGTTCAACTGTACTAAAGGTAGAGAGGCACAGAAAATATTAAAAAATGTTGTTAAAACAAATAAGGAAGGGTTAAGTTCGGGTTCAACCGAACATTTTATACTCTTGAAACTTGCAAGAATCAAAGCCAGGCAAATACCTAAAGGTATTTAGGTATTTAGAGTAAAGTCAGCCGGATGTTCGAAAATACTGATATTTTTTATATAGGGGCTAGGCCAAGTTTAAGCTCAAATTTATCTATTTTAGGCACAAATATACACTGTTATGAACAAAATACGCTCACTTGTTTTCATTGGGATAACTCACATATTGGCTGCTATATGCGGTGCAAAGTCACTCCGAAGTTCGAAAATTTTTATATTAGATATACATATGGGGACTAAGGGAAATATTGATCCGATTGAACCCATTTTTGCTATGCAGACACCTCGCTATAAGAGAAGGATTATCCCTTAAATCCAGTTATATATATCCCACTTTGACCGACACTTTCGATCAAAAGTCAACTATACCGAGTCCAAATATTTGGCACCTAGCGGCTTGAACCGTTTTAATGGATTTAAACAATTTTCGGTCATAAGGTGCCATACTTTAAGATAATTACTACTGCCAAATTGTATTTCTTTTTTAATAACGTCATGATTTGTGAAAGAATCACAAGGAATTATAAATTGTGCTATATGGGAAGTAGGCGTGGTTGCTGTCCTATTTTGTCTGTTATGACAATGTGACATTAGAAGGTAAGAAGACAGCCACGTACTTTGTCGAAATCGGTTGGTTGGGTCTCGAGATATGGGATTCACCAAAAAGTGGGTGGTCCTACACCCATCGGTCTATTTTCGCACCAGCACCTACAAAACTCTCTCATACTATCATGATGGTACAATTTAATGCCTATTATTGATTTAACGCGCTTTTAGTAGTTTTTAACAGTACCGTTATATGAGAAGTGAGCGGGGTTATCCAACGATTTCATCCTTTTTGATACTGTCGCTAGAAATTCTTATAAAATTTGTACTCAGTAAATTTGGTTATTGTAGCTTAGGTGGTTTAGGAAATATGTACATTAAACTTGTTAGAGGATTGAACCACGCCCACTTTTGAAAACAGTTTGCCCACAGATACACCTTGCCACTGTGATCCTCTGTACCAAATTACAGTTAATTACAATTATTAAGGTATAAATATAGTGCTTAGTTATGGCACTTTATATGTTTTCGATTAACCGATTTGTGCGCGTGGTCGATTTATCAGCAAATTTGAAATCACCAAGTCGAAAATGAACGAGATAGACGTGAAATCAATAATTTTATGCGATTTTGCACTTTTCTCGTTATCCTGGCTAAACGGCTCAAAGTAACAGGACTTAAAAAAACAGAACGAGTGTTTTTTTATTATAAGTCAATTTGTTGAAATGAAATCAAGGTGGTCTCCTTCAATGGGTTAATGACAGCTTTTTGCACGGTCCAAAAGCATGGGGGCACTAGATTCAAAAAGTCCTGTTTACTTTGGAACACACCTTGTATATATGTGTATATAACCCTAGTTATCGCTTAGTTTTAGGTGATACTTACAACCGTTACAAAATTATTATACTCTGTAGCAACATGTTCCAAGAGTATAAAAACTCATAATATGGTATGAAATTTTTAAATTAAACCAAAAATCCTGCTTTGGGGGATACTCTTGCTCTGTGTAATTGTCCGTAAGTTCGATTTAATATTTTGTTTTTCGCTCACCCCAATGCCATGCGTTGTTATTGCTTTCACATACATATGTAACTGTTAAATTAAAAACAAATTTTGAATGCACAAATTGTTGCAAAATTACAAACGTGAGTAAATCAATCGAACTAATATTAGTAACCATGCATATGTTAGGTGCACATTCTCCGTTGCAAACGTGCAATTTTCTAAGCGACAGGTGTCAAATGAACAGCTGTTATTATGTAATATTACAGGTATTTCGATTTTATGCGTTGCCTCAGAAAAGAAACTAGTTTCAGTAATTGCCATTGGGGCGCATTGATTTGAAATTCAGCAGCAGGCGAGCATTTATAGGCGTATGTATTATATATACATATGTGTGTATGTATATACATATCTAGTTAACTTTATTCACTTTAAAGCATTTCTTGCGAAAATTTCCAATAAAAATGTTACCGAATAAAAGTGTGTATGTGTTTGTATATACAAGTGGTCAAATAATGTCGGCCAGTAAGTTTCCATTATGGGCGAGACTCCTACGACAGCAATTACGTCAATTGTGTGACCATTTTTGGAATAAGCCAAAATAAGTGAGCATTATGTAATAGATATGCTCCAAAAAGATAAGCGAACGAAAAAATATTGTTTTATGTACATACATATGTACATATTTGAGGCTATGTGCAGAAACGTTAGCAGCATAATAAGCAACTAAATAAATTTCATTTCATTTCATGATTGTTTTACAAAATTAAAAAAAACTATTAATATAATATAAATACATACATGCTTATGTAATTCATAATGCATATATAATATAATATATAAAATAAATTCATTTACACGCTACATAAATTATGTATATGTACATGAGTATGCTTACGACAACTTGAATACTTACATATCACTGCACTCCTGCCACTCCAGGTATACCTGCATGCCTTCATTTCTCTGATCTGAATGCCTTTTCTCCTTTGCGCGTATGCTTTTAACATGAATTCTCAACCACTACATTATTGAATACATAATATAAGTAAAATAAGAAAAAACGTTAAGTTCGGTTGCACCGAAGCTAAATATCCTTCACAGGTACATTTCTGTTAGTAACAGTGTTCAGTTTGTATGGAAGCTATATGCTATAGTTAACCGATCTGAACAATTTCTTCGGAGATTACATTGTTGCTTTAGAAAATAATATGTACCAAATTTCGTGAATAAATCTTTTCAATTGTGAAATCGTTCAGTTTGTATGGCAGCTATATGTTATAGTGGTCCGACATCGGCAGTTCCAACAAATGAGCTTCTTGAAGAGAAAATGACGTTTGCAAAATTTCAAAACGATATCTTAAAAACTGAGGGACTAGTTCGTATATATACAGACAGACGGACAGATGGCTCCATATGAACGTGTTCAAAATTGTAAATCAATATCTCAAAAACTAAGGGAAAAGTTTGTGTATATTCAGACGGACGTGACTAAATCGGCTCAGCTTCTTACGCCGACCATTTATACCAAAAATAATTTATATAGGTTCTCCGGTTTCCTCTCTGCCTCTGCGTGTTTCAAATTTTGTGGTAAACTTTGATATTATCCCTTGAGGGTACAACAAGGAAGCCATCGACTAGCTAGAATTACTTTGAGGTCCTTAAATTTTGTTTTTAAGAATTAAAGCTGTTAAAGTGGAAATAAAGTAGTGTTGTTCCTCAATAATGATTAAGCTAAAATTAATCGAGACTCTAGAGAATCGACAGGAGACTGGAGGTTGACTTTATGACCTTTTAGAACAAAATTTCGTCCAATCGAGAACTATTATGGTAACGGACATTATCTTTCATGATAACTAATACTCTGAAAGAGTAGACCTTTATCATCAAAGACTGCCCAGATCGACGTATCAGGCTTCAACAGATTTTCTTTAATTGTTAATGAATATATTTTTAGGTATTTTAAGGATATTAAGAAAAAACGAGTTTTAAAGCAATTTTTTTTAAAGACAACATAAATTCATTTTGAAAAAATTTGGATTCCCGGATTCCTGGAGGACCCACGAAGAAAGTTGACTGGCAGTGGGCGAGATTTTCCTACTTAAAATTATTTTAAATCCACAAAGCAAAACAATTTATCATTAATATAGATGTCCACGGGTAATGTCCGAAGGATTAGTCAAAATCGTGATTTTTGACAAAAATTACCAAAAAAGTAGGATTTTTTGGAAAAAGTTGCACTTCAGAGTGACTTAAAAGTCGAAATTATTTTCCAATAACTCTTCTATCACTTTCTGACAAATTTATTTAAGACGGTGGTGTGAAAATCGCAAGTTGATTGACTCAGTCATTTCGGAGAAATTTTTCTCACCGCCTCTTAAAATTCGTTCCGAGAAAAATCCGCATACAACTTTGCAGTGAGTTAAAAAATTCTTACAAAAACGCACATATCGCCGAAACTGAAAATATAATGTGATATATTTCGAGGCTCTTCACTTAAAAAAAAAAAATACAGAAACTTTAAACTTAATGGGGAATGTTTATTATCATTCAAAAGAACATACTTTGGCATTTATTTTTTTAAGATTATATCTTTCAAATGTTGGCCGTGGCTAAGTCTCAGATGGTTCATCCGTTTAGTACAATTTTCACTGACTCGTTCGAGCATTTCGAATGGTAACTGGTGAATGACATCCATGATGCTCCTATTGCTCCAAAACCTGAATTGGAGCGAGATTGTCCGCATAGACTATAAACTGTACATATATCCATAGGAAACAGTTTAACGGAATGATATCACACGATCTTGGTGGCCAATCGACCGGCTCAGATCGTGAAACTATATACTCACCGCAGTGTTTTCTCAATAAATCCACTGATTGATGCGATGTGTGGAAAGCACCAATAAGTCGCTTATCATGTCACGATCGTCATTGACGGTTACATTCTCATCGGCATCATTTTTGAAGAAATATGTACCGATGATTCCACCGGCACAAAAACCACACTAAGCCGTTTTTTTTTTGGAAGAAATGGCAGCTCTTGAATCTCTTCAAGTTGCCCTTCATCCCAAATGCGGCAATTTTGCTTGTTTACATACCCATTGTGTCAGAAATGGGCTTAATCGCTAAACAAAATTTGGCCAAACACGTCGGATCTTCTTGGAAATGCATCAAGTCGTTCCATGCGTCTGTCCGAGTTGTGGCGAACGGCGCCGAATCGACCCTCCACGGTCTTTTTGTATACTCTCCGCTTCAACTCTTATATTTTCTTCACTGCGTGCTGGCGGTGATCTATTCGGTCGAATTTTATCCAATAAAGAATGCTGTATCTCAAGATGTGTGATAGTTTTGCGAATAGTACGCTCAGTAGGCCGATTTTGTTGACCATAAGTTGAGCGAAGCGCGCGAAACATATTATTTACAGAACGTAAGTTTCGAGAGGAAGTTGAACGATTTGTGAACGTTTTTCAGGTCTTTCCAAAAAATACTGAAAAAATTAACATAACAGCTGGACAGGACTCACGCGTGATCTAACAAAAAAGGGCTATTGAAAAAAGCACCTCTTCTTGGATCACCTGTTATTTGTACATTAAGTGACCACTTAAATAAAACTTCATAAGTCTCCTTCTTTTAATTTTGGTTTTTGTTATTGTTTTTGATTTTTACCTTTTCTAATTGTAGTATCGACTAATTATTATTACCGCCCTACCGTTGTTTCAAAATTATAGTTATAATAAAAATTTGTCAACGCTCGAGCGCTATTAATTTTGGATTAGTGGAATATGATAAATCCTCCTACTGGCTCACATCCTCGTTTCAACCACATGCCTGCACCCACCCATGGTAACTGTAAATGATTATTATTACATGATTACAATAATAAAATAAAGTTCCTTCCTAACGCATTTCGGTAACGTAATCCAATTGCGCCGTTCCGGCGATAAAGTACAAAGTACTCACAACTAATACTTATTCACACGCACACACACACGCCAATACAGAAGCACACATTCGAGCAGCTTATGAATATTTTCGACTTACGGAGAGCGGCATAGCGAGTGTTACAAACTATGGGCGTGTCACGTGATAGGAAAACAAGGCGCAACTGTCCGCCCCACAATTCCAGGCGCTCTGCGTTCCCAGCTCTGAGGCAGATTGCAGTTTGCAACAAATGTATCGCTTTTCGTGTTGGCGCCGCTAATCCAGCGCAGATTGCCGAACAATTTGCTGCGATTAAATTAGCCAGAACATGCACACCCACACACGCATACAGCTAAAAACTGACGCGGAGTTTGAGCGCTGAGTATGAGGGGGCAGTGGCAGAACTTCATATCTGCAAATAAACAAACAAAGCATATTTGTCGAATTCTCGATGACGTTGTCGTGCGTTGAATGACGTCTCCGTGTGCGCGCGCGTGTGTGTGTGTTGGTGTGTGCGTGCTTGCAACGCGTCGAATCGCTGTGGGTTGTGCAAAATGCGCGCGGGTGTTTTACAGCTTTCCATGCCATGCCAGTGATTGTGGGTGTTGTCGTCGCACAGCTGGAGTCCTGCCGCTTCACATGCTTGCGGTTAGCGAAACTACCCCCGCGGTGCAAAGTCAAAAGTAATAAACATTAATAGAACACTCTGCACTGATGACGCGCGCGCTTCTGTGTGCATGTGTATGTGCGCGCTTACTGGCCACCGACACGCCACTTGGCTCAATTTCCGTTTCATATTCACAGGTTGTTGCTATTCATCCCCAAAGCTTCGAACGCGTCTGGTGGCGTGGGGCGTTCGCGCTCGTATATTAACGTGCGCTTCCGCAACCGCCCGCCGCCCCTCATCGTACCATACATGTATATGTATGTGTACATTATCAGCGCTTTCGGAGTTTTGTTGTCGTGCGGCACTTGCAACACATTCTTGCTGTGCGTGTGTGTTTTATTCTCATAAATGCTGCCCGCAGCTAATGCTTTGCTCGGCTAGTTTGGCTCGTGTTGGTTGCGCTGTTGCGTCAGCAAGTCCGTTGAATCGAAATAAATATGACTTCTGCTGATTATCGCCCGTGCAAGATTTGCAGCTTTTCTTATTTGCACTTGCAATCTTTCGGTCTTCAGCGTCGATTCGCTAAAAATACATATTGCGCTTTGTTGTAGTTGTAGCTTTAAGTGGTTAACTGCTTATTGGAAGGCCATATGAATGTCTGAAAGCACTGTGGACAGTTTTTAGGTTAGGTATTGTGACCATATATATACATACATATGTTGCCTTTTATATTTTGGTATTTGGCAATACTAGTGTGCAATCTGACAGAACACAACTTTATCGTAAATAAGCAGAACGTTTTGACATATGAGCGCTATTTGTGTTGTTTACAGTAAATTAAAATATTCTTCTCGGCCAAAAAATGGAATTAGAACGCGAACAGTTTCTCGTGATTATTTTTTATAACTTTCGAGGGGGTTAACTCAACAACAGTGTATCGATGAACTTATTTGAATTTTTGGGATGATGCTCCATCAAGAACCAGTTATGGGGAATCAAATAGAGGTCGTAAATCGCTCCAACACAGGTTGCGTAAAATCCAAAATCAGTTGTTCCAAAATCGGAAACTATTGATGCTGGGCGCAAACTGATATTGCAAGATCGTCATGTGACTTATCGTGAGATTGAGGCATTAGTGGGAGTAGCTTACTTTTAATTTTGCATGATCATTTGACTGTAAAAAAATTTGTTCTCTTTGGATCACACACAATATGTTAATCGCTTCCAAACAGGCTCTTGTCGATTGGTGGAGCGAAATGTTAAAAAATACGATAACGGTGTTTCAAGATGAGCCGAATCCCAAAAAAGTTGTTCATGTACGAAGCACCTTCAAGCAAATGGTGGCCTGTTTTTTTTTGGGAAAACTGTACATGTTGCAATCATACCACTAGAACAACACAGAACAGTAAATTCGGAGTGCTGCAAGTTGTCTTTGAAGAAGTCAGGAAAACCAATCGCCGAATACTGATCACTCTTCACCACGGGTATGTGAGCTCTTATGCATCGATTGGATTAAGCAACCACCGTATATTGCTGACTTTGCACCGAAGAACTTCTTTTTATTGCCGTATGTGAAACATAAACTAAGAGGTCAACTTTTTTCGAAGCCTGAATAGGCGGTTGATGATTTCAAAAGGCATGTTTTCAAGATATTTCAATTAGAGTGGCGAAAATAGTTCGAAAATTGGTTCAAAGGTATGCAAAAGTATATAGATCTTTATGGAAAATATTTTGAAAAAAAAAACAGTAAAGTGATTTTCAATGATTGAATTTTGCTTTTGTTCTCTAATCGCGAAATTTAAAAGGCAACCCTCATAAGTGGAAGAACTCGGTCTCTCGATGCCTATACTTTTGTGTATACATTAGGTTGTCAAAAAAGTCTTGCGGTATTTTCGCTAGTTGGCGCTTTTATTCGTCGCATCGGGTCATGCTATACCTTTTTGGAAAGCTCATTTCACGCGCTGTCATACGTGTTGATTGATTGTCGTTTCTTTTAAATCGTTCGTGAGTTATAGCTACGCAAACATGGAGAAAAATAAAGAGAAAATACGGCATATTTACAGTACTACTACGATAAAGGCAAAAATGCATCTCAAGCCGCCAATAAAATTTGTGCAGTTTATGGACCCGATACAGTTTCCATTTCCACCGCACAACGATGATTTCAACGTTTTCGTTCTGATGTAGAGGTGGTCGAAGATGCGCCACGCTCCGGAAGGCCTGTCGTCACAAATTGCGATAAAATCGCTGAATTGGTCGAAAGAGACCGGCATAGCAGTCATCAAACCGTTATAAACCATTTGTAGAAGCTTGGAGTCACTAAGAAGCTCGATGTATGGGTGCCACACAAATGGAGTCAATAAAAATACCGCAAGACTTTTTTGACAACCTAATATATTAATAAGAAAGCTGCCATTCGATGCCTTTGTTTTCGGATTTTTTTTTCTATACTTCGTACTTCGCAAAAGCAAAATCTAACTAAAGCTCAGTTAAAATGATTATATGTATGATCTGATAGTAATAGGGGATTCATAATTTAGTTTAAAATATTTCGTTCGTTGTCAGTGTTTCGGAAACTGGAAGTACGCCATGGTCTATGGCCTAACTTTGGTCGCACAGTAATATAGTTTATTAATTGTTTTATTTTGTTCGGAGTATTTCATGAAAATAATTGCTTGCAAATCCCAAAAAACACTGGTTAAAACCTTGCCGACCAGCTGCTGTGAGTTCGAACACTTTGGACGACTTTCACCGGCAGCAGTCTTTCAGCGAACTCCCGGTTTGATTCAGGTGTATAATGACGTATCCATGTTTCCTTTTTTGTCACAAATTCGCTCTTACGACGCTTATTCAGTGCCAGATTGTTCTTTGAAGATCGAACACGATTGCCTTTTCGATTGATATGCCTAAAACGTGAACCCTGACAGGTAAAAATTCGTGAGTGATATGATCTTCTAGTTCCTTTGAGATGCCAATACTGTTAACTAACAACTTTATTTAATTTTATGGTTAGGCAACAAAGTTTCAGATATTTCTATTATGTTGTCTGCCGTTTCTAGCTCTTACGGTCATTCTGGCCAGAGTACATCAGTTTACTGGTGTCTATGCGATGGAATTCAGTAAACTAGTACTTGAAAATACTAGAGCAGATTTGTCGTAGCACTTATTAGATCACTGTCTTTTATCAAAGGTATCGTATCTCAGCAGGAAACAAATTTTAATGTTTTTTTTACAAACAAAAATAGCAAATGACTCAAGAACTATTGAATGAAATGTGAAAAAAACTCGACAGTATTCTATTTAAAATTAGTACTAGATGCTAATGATATATTTTTTTTGTTTGTTGTGCGATCTCATCAACGGCTGAAGACTTTGCAGACCGAGTAGTAAGAAACTTTATTTAAATAAAAAGTTTATTTTCTTCTTTAGAATTTTTCTACATTTTTAACGCAAATAACTGAGGTTCTGCAAGAAATAGCAACGACGTAAAGTAAAAATGAAATTATGTGCTCAACATATATCTAAATAAAAGAAGAATACAAACATAACATTGAAAACATTTTCTTACAAAACTCTTCACGCTAAATGACAAATTTAGCATCAGCTTAGCACAAAACTACGACAGAAATTTTTTCAAGCATTCAGGTAGGCACTTATTGCCTGCTAACTACCTTCTTATGTTGTTGTTATCTTTTATCTTTCTCTTTTTTGCTTTATTTGTGTTAATTTTAGCACATTTTGTGTAAGCAGAATTATTTCCTAGAATTCTCAACCACTTTCGGTGAGGATCTTCTTAAGAACTTGGATTTAAGCGGTAGAAAGCATACTTACCTGGCGTAGAGGTTATCCGTGATCATGAAGGCGGTTCCTCCGGAGCGAGACCTAATCATTGCACTACGATGGGGTTGACCTCTGCGATTATTCCTAATGTGAATAACTCGTGCGTGTAATTTTTGGTAGCCGGGAATGGCGTGCGCGCCGTCCCGACGTATTTAAATACATTCATATACTACTGTGGGGTGAAATAGTGCGGCTGTGCCAAATATCACATCAAAGCAAGTCATTTTTGTTTGATATACGCTTTGTCTAAACAGTACATAAAGTGCATTCAGCAACGTTTACGATGAAAGTGAAATTATTCAACAAAAAAGTTTCTTTAAATTTTGCGCGCGCCAGTAAATTTCTGATGCCGAGAAACGTTCGGGAGGTCGGAAAAGGTCTTCGGTGATAATTGATGTCACGAGTACGGTTGGCTCCAAAATCAAATCACTTAGTTTATTCGTAAAACATATTCGCTTTAACGTCTATGAAACAATGCTTTTCGGGACTACAATGGCATGAAAGGTACGAGGGCTGCTATATATATTTCTGGCCTGATAATGAAAATAGGAATATTTATCAACGAAAATGGTTTTTTTTTTTCGTTGGATTTGGCTCGTCTTGGAAGACCCACACGGTCGATTGCTGTTTTGTTTCGGGCTCATACGCATAGATCCATGATTCGTCACCTGTGACGATCTTATAAACGTCTTTCGAAGCACCGCGATCGTATTTTTTCAGCATTTCTTTACACCAATCCACGCGAGCCTTTTTTTTAGCGATTGTCAAATTGTGCGAGATCCAACGAGAACGAACCTTTTTTACGGCCAGGTGTTCATGCAATATCGAAGGTATGTTACATGACGGTCTTGCATTATCAGTTCACCTACGGCATCTATGTTTTCTGGCACAACGGCTGTTTTTGGATAACCTTCACGGAATTCGTGTTTGAGCAAGCGTCGGCCACGATTGAATTCGTTGTAACAGTTTTTCACAGTGCTATAGGATGGTGCTTTATAGCCATACAAAGATTTTAGTTCATCGATGCACTCTTGTCGTGATGATCCACGTCGAAAGTTGTGAAAAATGATCGCACGAAAATGTTCACGAGTTGATTCCATTTTTTTCCCGAGATGAATTTTTTAATTCCCTGTAAATAAAACAATTCACGATTAAATGACAAAACGTTCTGAGTGATGTTATGCTAAAAAATGTCAAACTTTCCAATGGAAATGTCAGATTGCACCTGGCAACACTTAGTGTTGCCTAGTCCAGAAATATATATAACAGCCTATGTATTATTCCTGGCGATGAGTCTTGGATCTGTGTTTAAAAGTCGGAAACAGACAATCAATCGGCCGAATATCGTGGCAAAGGTGAGTGAATAAAATAAAGTAAATAAAATTTACTTTGAAAGAATGAAATCGAAATTTAAAAGAAGTGCCAACCATTTTCACAGTGTTTTAGAAATGCCATGAATTTTTATTTGAAATAATTTAGTATTGTCACTATCGTTCAACGGTTCTGGCTTTGGCCAAGATCTACAAGTATATAAGAATCCATATTGCTCTTCTAAAAGCATTGGTGTCGTAAACATCTATATTATATAGTTACATATGTACATATATCTATTATATATTTTTAATTATATCATAGTATGATGAGTTGAGTCGATTTAGCCGTCCGTCTGTCTGTACACACGCGAACTCGGTCTTATACTTTTTGATTCAAATCAGTCCTTATATAGAAAACCTTTATTTTTATTTGACAAGATATCTTCACGTAACTCAGCACGTATTGTTTTCGAAGGCAACGATGCAAAGAAATTTTTAGATCGGACCACTATAGCAGATAGACACCATACAAATTGACCGATTAAAATCAAGTTCTTGTATGGAATATTTTTTTATTGGTTATGGGTATTATCGAAGTTTACGATATTCTTGTTGTCGGTTTTTCGAGTTGAGACAACTGCAATTATTTCCGTCACTAACTGCTAAAAGATATTTTTGTAGCGCGAGGTATGTAATGGCTTTTTAGTGCCCCAATTAGGAGGCTTGTATTTGAAAGTGGTTTGATTTCATGAGGACGGTTTTTCAAAAAAGAAAAGCCCTGACACAATCAGTCATTAATTTCGCAAAATTCAGCAATCGTTATTTGTGTGAACTTTCGAAGTTAATTTGACATTTCCGAACTGATACTGCTTGAACTCTATAGCTGAAAACAGCGTCAGAAATCATTACTAAGGTCTTAGGAAGTCTGATTATAAAGGTGAGCACTTAAGGATTCAACTTGAATGGAATCGTGCACCGTAAGTAATCTCTACAACTACTTACCATACAGGATCTGAACGCCGAAAAAGAAAGCCTTTGGTTTGATAAAAATTAGTGTTATTACCGGTACCATAGAAGCGCTTGTCGTCGGATGAAAACGGTACGCTTGGTATCTCCTCACACCCTTTTGGAAAGCCAATATTTTGGCCAACCAATTGAAGCAATTTTACTCCGGTATAAAATTGGGTAAGATATTTAATATCCTTGCGCTTATTTCCACAAAATATAGTCTGTAATAATTTTAATTCCAACTAATACCTTGTGCGATGTAAGACAGCATTATCCTTAAAATACCAACTCATACACACATGCACTGGCCACACATTGAACTAAAATATGTGGAAATTTATCACCACAGCTGACTTAACGCCTTTTCCTTGTACGCATTGGCACGCTCGTCCATTCACGCAATCATTTATTACAAATGACTTTTGACAATCGGAAAGTTTACGATTGCGCTGCGAGCTGGCTTTAAGCTCGCAATTCCCATTTAACGCGCAGACAGTATAAAAAATGAGAGCTCAAGATTTGGCAACGGTAAAAAGCAAATCGAAACAGCAACACACTTTAAGCGGTAAATCATATAGAATTGTGGAAGAATATGTGTGTTTGTGTGTGTCTTATGAATAATATTGCTTTCACTTGTCCAGCATCCTTTCGGTGGGGGCACTAACATACACGCAAACATATATAAATACATATTTCCTCAGTGAAATCCGTCGATATATAACGAAAAATGCCGTTATTGCATACATATGAACCACTATAACGGCGCTGTTGCGGATCCTTTCGCCGCAGCGGTTTGTCGCTTCGCCCTTTTCATGCAATGCTTCGGTTGCCACCTCATTTCCTTTCCACATCGTTACGCTCTTTACGTGCTTTGACACAATCGACAATTCTGCTTTTACTACCATACATACCTATTTATGTGTATGCATTTGTGTGTGTGTGCGCGCTATTTTGGTTCGCTTCAGGTTAAAGTCATGTCGTTAGCATTAACGCTTTTTGATTTTTATTGAGTCAGCTAAATTTTATTTGATTTACCCTCTACGGCATGCCTGTACCACGGCGATATAAACGTACACCGTTATGTACATATGTATGTATATGTGAGTACACACACACACACACACTCACATGACCTGCAAGAAAATTTCATCTGGGGGAGGAAGTGAGTTCGCCGACTTTATTAGATGAAAATGAAGTTGAGTTGAATTGAGTCTCAATTCAGTGCGCATCCTTAGAGTTCATAGCGCAGGCAAAAAAACACATACACACCTATATACAGATATATATATGTTTATTGTGCTCAGCTTTCAATGCCTACACTGTCTTATTGCTCTGCATTCAACCGGAAGCTATGAGTTTTTTTACCGGCACTTTAGTTTTTCCTGCCTGACACATTGACTTCATCGGCTTCCGTGTGTGCGTCCAACCGAGCAGCCGTCCAACCCAACGCTCGAGCGGCGTTCCAGATGTGAATGATAAAATAAATTACTACGAGATTAGCGCGAATGTAATTATCATGTCTATTTGGGTGATGCGCGATAAGCAAATGTAGGGTTGTTAGTGTGTGAGGGTGATCGAGGTAAGGTGGAGAATGCGAGGTTTGTAGATATCATGGGAGGTTTCATATCAGCGTTGCTGAACTTTTTTAGCTCAAAATTAATGATGGCGCAAACTTTGAAAATTATGAAAAAAGTTACTTAAATTATTGATCTATAAATAAGTAGGGAAATGCTGTAAAATAAAGAGCAATTATTGTTAAAAAAAAGTTTCCTATAATCTCCCGACATTTTTGGGGCTTATATTTACCAATTGTTCGATTGACTTCATTAAGAGCCACACTCATCGACTCTATAAGAGATGCTTTATCCGGCTTACTTTAATCGTCTATAAATGCTTTGTATGGCAGCTAAGAGGGTAGTTTGAGAATTCGGTGGCTTTCCGATTTTTTTTTTTTAATATTTAGCTGCTTCTTCAAGATTAATTTTTACTTTATATCTTCTCTTCTAAAATGAATCCGTGTTTGTTTCAACGATTATCTTCTCATTAACCGCAAATCATATAACTCTGCAACCATTTTTTAGATTATTTTGAGAAAATGTTGCCTCTATCATAATTCATGCTCCAGTTAAATTCAGGTTTCTTGTTGTTTGGAGTAATCAGTAGGTCAAAAAACAAAGTCCGTAGCCATCAATTAAACAGTCGTTGTACTCGTTGTACTATAGGTTAGTCTGGCAGGTTCGTGAACCACTCATATGATTTTGCCTTTAGCGATGAAGTAATCCATAGCTGTGTCATTAATATTTGACTAAATTTGCAAAAACGCCTACGAGATTTCGGATTATTGTTGATTGCTCCTTTACAGGAATCACACAGTTGCAATTTTGAATGTTTTTTGGTAACTGGGGCCCACAGCAAGTAGTTATCTTACATCTAAATATAGAAGCAAAATGTAAGGGTCCATTTATAAGCCGATTCTTTGCTACAATGCTATGAATCTTAGCGACGACTTCTGTCTATATTTTCATAATCAGAGAGCTTCTCATAAAAACTAGTCGCAGTTCCGAGGAGCCTGGAGCTTTAAAACTGGTGTTACTCTCCATTTGCTATACAATATAAAGCCCCACACACCGCAAGTGGGCAGAGATATTTGGTCAAACAACCACCGAGGTGATTGTTTTGAGTGTGTACTTTATACATATAGTATTTATTTGTCAAACTTTTTTCTGCCCTTGACAAGAATAAAACTTGATGCAAACTGTCCATTTCAAAATTTCCCTCAAAATTCCTCAGGTTATGTGTTTTCAAAATTGTTACCAATCCTTATTTTTGAAATAAAAAGTAACTAAATTCTTGAACCGACCTCATAGTATGTACATTTGTAGAGACAGAATTCCAAATAAAGAAATAGTAGGATGACATTTCTTGCTTCACATGCAATTCTATTTTCGTGACATATTTTTCTTCGGTTGCTTTAATACCTTTTCTTTCTCCCATTCGGGTTCCCTCCTCCACCTCTCCTATTTCCCAGCCGATTTATGTGTTTTTTTTTTGCACCAAGCAACAGCTTCTTTCATTCATTCAATTTTCGCTTCATTTAGATTAATATCATCATGGCCAAACCTAATCAACATGTGCGCCGTGCTCTCACAAAGTGATGAGGGAGTCTTCGAACGCAAACAACATTTCTGGTATTGGCAAAACAATTGGTACTGAATCGAAGATGAAAGCACTAAATAAGATTAAGTGATTAGGAAGACAATGAGACAACGAGAAAGTGGGGATTTTATTTTTAATTTCGGAAGGGGATTTGTCAACGCATTCGGGGGATGAATTCGGTCTTTATTGTTAACATTATACTCATATTATATAACAAAATATAATAAGTACTGCGGAATAGTTGCGAATGTTGGAAAAGGCTCAGTTTTATTAAAAATACAATCGTACGTGTGGTACAAAGCCTTCAAACACGCTCGAGAGAACGTTGAAGATATGCCTCGTTCTGGACGACCCACGATCTCTTCAACTGATGAAAATATTTAAAAAAGTGAAGAGTATGGTGCTTAAAAATTGTCAAGGATGTGTTAGAAAGATGGCAAGAAAGCTCTACAGCTCTCGCGAATCCGTTGAAATGATTTGGTGGATGTTTTGGATATGAAACGTGAGCAAGAGTCTCGCTAAAGCTAATTTTTTTTTAAAAGATCACCGAAAACAGTTCTCTTTGGTCCAAGAACGCAATGAATATCATCGATCATACGTCGTATTCACCAGATTTGGCTCAGTGTGATTATTTTCTTGTTCTCCAAACTGAAATTGCCGCCATGTGGACGCCGTTTTCAGTCGATCGAAGAGATAAAACAAAATTTTTCTGAAGGAGATGAAGGCCATCCCAAAAAGTGCTTTTGAAAAGTGTTTCGAGGATTTGAAGAATCGTTAGCTTATGTGTATTACATCTGGTGGGGACTACTTTGAAGTGTACAAAATAAATATTGGTCAATAATTAAAAATTTTGCGTTCTTTTTACAATTTCCGGGTACCTTTTTGAAAAGCATGACTTCATTAAGAGTTAGTGGAGTTTCCAAAGTCGTAACTTTGCCACTTAAACATTAAAAATTTTAAGATTCCAATCTAACCCTAGTGATTCTTTTAATGAAGAGACGTTATCATTATTCCATAATAAAGTACATTAGTACAACTTGAGGCTTATTGGACCATTATTTCTACTCTGAACAAGATTATGACCAGTATATAATATGAAGTCTTCATCAAGACCTTTCTCTTTAACTGGCAGGTTGAATTGAATATTATTTCATCCTACTAATATGTAGGTCTTCTAGCGTCAATCAATTTTCACGAGTCAATACACTAAAATTTATAAGAAGATCCATGAAAGACAGTGCTGTATTAACCGTGTATTAAGCACCTTATGCATACTAACAACAACCACAATGTAGTATGCTAAACGGCATAGGCAGCTTCATTTTTTACCTGCTTAGACTGCAAAGCTGTCTGTTTGTGAAGGTATGATCAACTTTTTGATTTCCTTTTCCTCCTTTTGTCCTTTTAATTAACTCTCATGGATTTTGTGTGAGCCAACATTATATTCTGAAATTCTCAACCACTTTATGTGAGAATCTTCTTATAGCGTTCCCACGAAAGTCGGGCAACGAATTATTAACTCGGCAGAATTCTGCCGTTATAAGAACAACAACAACAACATGATCTGCTTAAGAACTTTGGTTTACGCGATAAGAAATCATACTTACCTGGCGTAGAGGTTAACGGTGATCATGAAAGCGGTTCTTCCGGAGCGAGATCTAATCATTACAGTACGATGGGGTTCACCCTACAATTATTCCTAATGTGAATAACTCGTGCGTGTAATTTTTGGTAGCCGGGAATGGCGTTCGCGCCGTCCCGACGTTTTTAAATACATTCAAAGATTAATATACATACAAAGAATATGATTCGAGGTCAACGCCACTGTAGAGACGGGCATATAAACGTAGAACTGCTGATAAAAAAAATTGCCGCCGTTTAGAAATTATTACTTGTATGTACAATGGAAGACGAATAAAAAAAATATATATGAAAACCCTGATCAGCGTGAAGAGCTGAGTTGAAGATTTGGCTTCCATAAATACTGAATTATATTCTGTTAAGTTTTTGTACGAAAAACTTTGTTATTTGAAGAGATAACTTCATAAAATTTCTCATAAAAACAAAGGTATATCTGTATCTGAAGAAATTCTTCAGTGCGGTTTACTCTAGCATACTGACTGATCAACATCAAGTCTTTGTTCAAGAAAACTTTTTTATATGACAAGACATCTTCACGAAATTAAGCAAGAATTCTTGTCCAAGGTAACGGTATAATCTTCGAACATATTGTTCATATCGGATCACTATATCATATAGCTGCCATACAAACTGACCAATAAAAAACAAGTTTTTGTTTGGAAAGTAGCCGAACTTAACTTTTCAATTTCTTTTTGTTTGTTTAAAAATTTTTTATTAAAAAAATTTAATTTTTGTTTTCGTTCTTAATAAAAAAATTGTTTTTGTTGATTTTAATATTTTTTTTTATGAAAAAATTTTAAAAGTTTATATGCTATCATTTAAGTTATTTCATTTTTAATAAATAATTAATTAATAAATTGTTTTTGTTTGTTTTTAATAATTTCTATATTAAAAAAATTTAAAAGTTTTTATATACGTAACTATTTAAGTATTATTATTTTTTGTTTTTATGTGTTTTGTTTTAAATTTTTTTGTTTTGTTTTTATCTTTTTTTTTTTAGTTTTTTCATTATCTGTGCTCGATTTAAATTTTTTTTTTATTTAACCTCAAACAAGCACTTCCTCTCACTCCTTTGTATCACTTTCTTTAATGCACTTCCAAAAGTCAGTTTGTTTGATATGAAAGAACTCAATTATTTTTCCATCCATCAAAGCCTACCACTTACACACAAATATACTTATGTACATATTTTATGCGAATCACTGTTAAATCAACACAGTGGCATGAAAATACCGATTTAATGTCTACATTTGCTGGAGTATAATCAAATAGTAGCCCAAGTGCAAATACACACATACACACACATACTTACAGACGCACTTCCAGCCATACGTACATTGTATAAAAAGGGGAAGTTGAAGTTAAAGAAACAACCAACCAAGTAGCAAAACGATCACGATTTGTGCTGAAGGCACACCAAAACAACAACAATAAGACAACAACAAAAAATCCATACATAACCAATCCATAGAGTGATTGCAACGCTTTAGCAGATAACTTGTATCTCAATACTCATCTGCGCATTTACATACATACAAACAAACTTTTATACATAGACATTGATGTGTATATATGTATACTTAATAGAGCGAGTGTAAATATGTGAGATAAATAGTCGTGAAAGCCCAAAATCCACCCTCTTCCGCTGACGCTGAAGCCTATTGAGCACGAACGACACACACATCCAATACATGAAGGCTTATAAGCAGCTATGAAGTTATAAAAAGTGAAAAGCTGGCAGCCGTAGAAGGGTAAAAAGCTTCAATGCTGCGACGCGGCAGAGCGACGGCTACAACAATGAGGCTGTTGAAGGATAACGGCAAAACCATGGTTACCGGTAAATTATGTGAGATTATATTGTCTCCACGGGGATTATTAGCGAATATCATAAGCTGATAATGCGATTAATTGAATGCGAGAGAAAAAGTGGAGTGCAATATCGAAGAAGGGGATAGAAGAAAGGAGTACAAAGACTGCAGATTTTAAAGAGTATTTTCAAAAATTTATGCAGCAAACGAAGTACTGAAGCGGTATGATCGTTAGAAGCGTGTTACGCCTAAAAGTATGCTTTTGAGATATTTCTAACTTTTGAATCAAAGCAACAAAAATCAATTGCGCTGTTATAGCGACTATGGATGGAAACGAAAGTTTGATGCATTTGATATTTAATACCGTTACAAGGCTGTGCGCTGGTGCAGTTTTAGGTAGATTCATTGTTTAGAAGCAAGTAAATCGTTTTTTCTCTGGTAGGGAGGTATTAGCAGAAAAAAACTGAAACCTAAAAAACAAAGATAAAAAGTTTTTAAAATTAAGAAAAAAAATAAAATTGTTGACTGAAATTGTTTAATTACACCAAAAATTAAAAATTTCTTTATATATGATTTAATTTTGTCACAAATTCATTGCTGCGAGAGATGGCAACTTGTTTGCTCTCTCAAGCCTCCACCATCCTCAATTCTCGCCCCCTAACATCGTTGAGCCAGAACCCTAACGACGGCGAGGCGCTAACATCTGCGTATCTACTAATAGGGTGCTCCCTACGAGCATTACCGCCAGAGCAGGTGTCAGTGGATTTAATTCAACATAAATTATGTATAAATGAGTATGCCTACTGCATCTTGAAAACCTATATGTCACTACTCTCCTGTCAATCCAGGTATACCCGCATGCTTTCACTTCTCTGACCTGAATGGCTTTTCTCCTTTGCGCGTATCCTTTTGGCATGAATTCTCAACCACTTTGTGTGAGAATCTTCTTAAGAACTTTGATTTAAGCGATAGAAAGCATACTTACCTGGCGTAGAGGTTAACCGTGATCATGAAGGCGGTTCCTCCGGAGCGAGACATTGTCATTGCACTACGATGAGGTTGACCTCTGCGATTATTCCTAATGTGAATAGCTCGTGCGTGTAATTTTTGGTAGCCGGGAATGGCGTACGCGCCGTCCCGACGTAATTGGATACATACCGCAAATCTATATTACAGAGTCCAGCGAAAGTGACTGTTTTCTTGTTCTGAAGTATAAAAGTAACTATACTTCGGATGGGGATAGAAAGACCCCCAATCCTCTTGTAGAACAATCACAACCAATATATCTACATAAAAAGAAACAAAATCAAAACTTCGACTATTTTACAACTGTTTAATATCAATTTTTTATCCAGATATCTAGATGATATGGTGAAGGTAATAATCAGTTAAAATAGTTTCAGATTACGTATGTATGTATATCTTGTTTGGGATGCGGTTAATTCATGTAATCCACTTGGATAACTGTAAATTGGACTCGATGGTTAAATAATGATGCAATATTTTCTCTAATGTTGCATAAAGTTATTGGGTTATTGGGTACCCAAAGTGTTTTCGCAAACTTAAATATTTTTTCAAGCATAAAGATTAGTTAAAATGTTAGCTATATCGATCAACTTCATTATTCGGTCATCTAAATTTATTACATTTTTTTCTTTTTTTTTGGCTTGTAAAACACTGCAACAGTCAGGAAATCTGAGGCTGGAGTTTATAGAGCGCTCTTATCGTTAACTATCCATCTCATCCTCAAAGAAGCTCACTGCTCCTGTCCTCCAACGGCTTCTTTCCACCTACAACTCTCTCCTCGGTGAATTGGCATAGAAGGCTATTGCCGTCAGGGTTCTGTTTGACGACTCCATGATTCAATATGCGGTTTGA
Organism: Bactrocera dorsalis; assembly: GCF_023373825.1. NCBI lineage: Eukaryota > Metazoa > Arthropoda > Insecta > Diptera > Tephritidae > Bactrocera > Bactrocera dorsalis. The sequence continues at coordinate 37,101,312 of NC_064304.1, read as the reverse complement.
AATCAAAGTTTGTGAGGATTTCCGGGTTTTCAGACATGTGTTCATTTAGGAATACAGATTCTCTGCGTCTGATAGAAGACGATGTCTACGGTTCACCATGTTCAAAATGGCGTTAGTTGTCATGGTTGGAGTGGATTCTTAGTGCACCACACATGCTGATGAGCGCCACCGGTTGAACGCTCTCGAGTTTCTTAGCAAGTGTGGTCTTTTCTAGAGTCCTCCACCACATAAAGACTCCATAGAACATACTTGGCTTGACTATGGGGTCGTAGAGCCAGAGGACCACTTTCGGTAAGAGACCCCACCATTTGCCAAAGACAGCAGTAAAAGGCAATCGATGCCTTTTTGTTTTGCTCTCTCTTCGATTTTCGATTTCAATGAAAGCTTTCTATCCAGAACGAATCCCAGATATTTCACTGTATCCGCCGTTTGCAAACGGGTGCCTCCCATTTGCGGCAGCGATGCTACCTTTCAAATATACGAAAATCTTGCACTCAGTTATTCTCATATGCTTTACACAATGTTTAAGATAGGATTTAAATTTAATGGAAGAGTTAGGAAATATCTCAGAGTAAGAAAGCTCCACTTAACCACTAAACGAAGAATTTACCTCTTATTTTATCGATTGAACAGCTCAAAAAATGTACAAACAAACTGAAATGCATGGTCTCTAATAGAATCCAGTGCTAACAGCAATGCATTCGGAACACTAACTCAACCCCCAAAAGGAAACCGAAATTGATCACCCGTCAAAGTTGGCGGTGTCTTTTCACATCATTGTTGTCATGTATTTATATATGTACATATATACAAGTATTTTTTATGTACGTATGTATGTATGTGTGTCTGTATACAGTGTCTTTAAATCTTCAATGCTCGTTCTCATCATTGTCATCACTACGCTTGTTGTTATGGTTGTACGCTTTATTACTATTGCTTTTTATGCCCCCCACACTGCTGCTCACCGCTGTTGTTGTCGCTGTTGTTATTATAGCTTTTGCTACTCTTAATATCGCGCACACTTGTTTGTGCTCATGTTG